>NC_133536.1:204568670-204724756 GCF_048544455.1 Silene latifolia | reverse complement strand
TGATAGAAAAACAAGGGGAAAAAGAAACAGGGTCCGTTACGACCTCCCGAACGGCTGAAATTGAAGTTTATAATATACGGTTTTTCGGGATTCCAGGGTCCCGGAACAAAATTCTCCGAAAATCATGTAAAAAGTTCCTTGGGTCAGATAAAGCTGCCACGCAAAATTTAAGTAGCAACGGAAGACATTTGAGGGTGCCGGTATGCCATAAACCAAAGATTCGTCGAACCTCGGATAATCGTGAAAAATGTATTAATACTCGTTATCCGAGGCTGAAATCGAACAGATTAACTCCTGAGATGACCTCAGACTAGTGATAGAAAAACCGGGAGAAAAAGAAACAGGGTCCGGTACGACCTCCCGAACGGCTGAAATTGAAGTGTATAATACACGGTTTTTCGGGATTCCAGGATCCTTGAAAAAAATTCTCCAGAAATCACACAGAAAGTACCTCGGGAAAGATAAAGCGGCATTGCAGAATTTAAGTAGCAACGGAAGACATTTGGGGGTGCCGGTATGCCATAAACCAGCATTCGTCGAAACTCGGATAATCGTGAAAAATGTATTAATACTCGTTATCCGAAGCTGAAATCGAACAGATTAACTCCTGAGATGACCTCATACTGGTGATAGAAAAACAGGGGGAAAAAGAAACAGGGTCCGGTACGACCTCCCGAACGGCTGAAATTGAAGTGTATAATACACGGTTTTTCGGGATTCTAGAGTCCTGGAACAAAATTCTCCGGAAATCACACAGAAAGTTCCTCGAATCAGATGAAGCGGCCACGAAAAATTTGAGTAGCAACAGAAGATATTTGGGAGTGCCGGTATGCCATAAACCAGCATTCGTCGAACCTCGGATAATCGTTAAAAATGTATTAATACTCGTTATCCGACGCTGAAATCGAACAGAGTAACTCCTGAGATGACCTCGGACTGGTGATAGAAAAACCGGGAGAAAAAGAAACAGGGTCCGGTACGACCTCCTGAACGGCTGAAATTGAAGTGTATAATACACGGTTTTTCGTGATTCCAGGGTCCCGGAAAATTTTTTTCCGAAAATCATATAGAAAGTTCCTTGGGTCAGATAAAGCGGCCACGCAAAATTTAAGTTGCAACGGAAGACATTTGAGGGTAACGGTATGCCATAAACCAGCATTCGTCGAACCTCGGATAATCGTGAAAAATATATTAATACTCGTTATCCGAGGCTGAAATCAAACAGATTAACTCCTGAGATGACCTCAGACTGGTGATAGAAAAACCGGGACAAAAAGAAACAGGGTCCGTACGACCTGCCGAACGGCTGAAATTGAAGTGTATAATACACGGTTTTTCGGGATTCCAGGGTCCCGGAACAAAATTCTCCGGAAATCACACAGAAAGTTCCTCGGGTAAGATGAAGCGGCCACACAAAATTTGAGTAGCAACGGAAGACATTTGGGGGTGCCGGTATGCCATAAACCAGCATTCTTCGAACCTCGGAAAATCGTGAAAAATGCATTAATACTCGTTATCCGAGGCTGAAATCGAACAAATTAAATCCTGAGATGACCTCAGACTGGTGATATAAAAACCGGGAGAAAAAGAAACAGGTCCTGATTTACCTCCCGGACGGCTGAAATTGAAGTGTATAATACACGGTTTTTCGGGATTCCAGGGTCCCGGAACAAAATTCTCCGGAAATCACATAGAAAGTTCCTCGGGTCAGATGAAGCGGCCACGCAAAATTTGAGTAGCAACAGAAGATATTTGGGAGTGCCGGTATGCCATAAACCAGCATTCGTCGAACCTCGGATAATCGTGAAAAATGTATTAATACTCGTTATCCGAGGCTGAAATCGAATAAGTTAACTCCTGAAATGACCTCGAAAGCGTGATAGAAAAACCGGGAGAAAAAGAAACAGGGAGCGGTACGACCCCCCGAACGGCTGAAATTGAAGTGTATAATACACAGTTTTTCGGGATTTCATGGTCCCGGAACGAAATTCTCCGGAAATCACACAGAAAGTTCCTCGGGTCAGATAAAGCGGCCATGCAAAATTTGAGTAGCAACGGAACATATTTTGGAGTGCCGGTATGCCATAAACCAGCATTCGTCGAAACTCGGATAATCATGAAAAATGTATTAATACTCTTTATCCGAGTCTGAAATCGAACAGATTAACTCCTGAGATGACCTCAGACTGATGATAGAAAAACTGGGAGAAAAAGAAATAGGGTCCGGTACGACCTCCCGAACGGCTGAAATTGAAATGTATAATACACGGTTTTTCTGGATTCCAGGGTCCCGGAACAAAATTCTCCGGAAATCACACAGAAAGTTCCTCGGGTCAGATAAAGCGGCCACGCAAAATTTGAGTAGCAACGGAAGACAATTTGAGGTGTCGGTATGCCATAAACCAGCATTCGTCGAACCTCGGATAATCGTGAAAAATTTATTAATACTCGGATAATCGTGAAAAATTTATTAATACTCGTTATCCGAGGCTGAAATCGAATAGGTTAGCTCCTAAAATTACCTCGGAAGCGTGAAAGAAAAACCGGGAGAAAAAGAAACAGGGTCCGGTACGACCTCCCGAACGGCTGAAATTGAAGTGTATACACGGTTTTTCGGGATTCCAGGGTCCCGGAACAAAATTCTCCGGAAAACACACAGAAAGTTCCTCGGGTCAGATGAAGCGGCCACGCAAAATTTGAGTAGCAACGGAAGACATTTGGGGGTGCCGGTATGACATAAACCCGCATTCTTCGAACCTCGGATAATCGTGAAAAATGCATTAATACTCGGATAATCGTGAAAAATGTATTAATACTCGTTATCCGAGGCTGAAATCGAATAGGTCAACTCCTGAAATGACCTCGGAAGCGTGATAGAAAAACCGGGAGAAAAAGAAATAGGGTCTGGTACGACTTCCCGAACGGCTTAAATTAAAGTGTATAATAAACGGTTTTTCGGGATTCCAGAGTCCCGGAACAAAATTCTTCGAAAAACACACAGAAAGTTCCTCGGTTCAGATGAAACGGCCACACCAAATTTGAGTAGCAACGGAAGACATTTGAGGGTGCCGGTATGTCATAAACCAGCATTCGTCGAACCTCGGATAATCGTGTAAAATGTATTAATACTCGTTCTCGAGGCTGAAATCGAACAGATTAACTCCTGAGATGACCTCAGACTGGTGATAGAAAAACCGGGAGAAAAAGAAACAGGTCCGTCGACCTCCCGAACGGTACCAAATTGAAGTGTATAATACACGGTTTTTTGGTATTCCAGGGTCCCGAAACAAAATTCTCCGGAAATCACACAGAAAGTTCCTCGGGTCAGATGAAGCGGCCACACAAAATTTGAGTAGCAACGGAAGACATTTGGGGGTGTCGGTATGCCATAAACCAGCATTCTTCGAACCTCGGATAATCGTGAAAAATGCATTAATACTCGTTATCCGAGGCTGAAATCGAACAAATTAACTCCTGAGATGACCTCAGACTGGTGATATAAAAACCGGGAGAAAAAGAAACAGGGTCCGGTACGACCTCCCGAACGGCTGAAATTGAAGTGTATAATACACGGTTTTTCGGGATTCCAGGGTCCCGGAACAAAATTCTCCGGAAATCACATAGAAAGTTCCTCGGGTCAGATGATGCGGCCACGCAAAATTTGAGTAGCAACGGAAGATATTTGGGAGTGCCGGTATGCCATAAACCAGCATTCGTCGAACCTCGGATAATCGTGAAAAATGTATTAATACTCGGATAATCGTGAAAAATGTATTAATACTCGTTATCCGAGGCTGAAATCGAATAGGTCAACTCCTGAAATGACCTCGGAAGCGTGATAGAAAAACCGGGAGAAAAAGAAATAGGGTCTGGTACGACTTCCCGAACGGCTGAAATTAAAGTGTATAATAAACGGTTTTTCGGGATTCCAGGGTCCCGGATCAAAATTCTTCGGAAAACACACAGAAAGTTCCTCGGTTAAGATGAAACGGCCACACCAAATTTGAGTAGCAACGGAAGACATTTGGGGGTGCCGGTATGTCAAAAACCAGCATTCGTCGAACCTCGGATAATCGTGTAAAATGTATTAATACTCGTTCTCGAGGCTGAAATCGAACAGATTAACTCCTGAGATGACCTCAGACTGGTGATAGAAATACCGGGAGAAAAAGAAACAGGGTCCGGTACGACCTCCCGAACGGCTGAAATTGAAGTGTATAATACACGGTTTTTTGGTATTCCATGGTCCCGGAACAAAATTCTCCGGAAATCACACAGAAAGTTCTTCGTGTAAGATGAAGCGGCCACGCAAAATTTGAGTAGCAAAAGAAGATATTTGGGAGTGCCGGTATGCCATAAACCAGCTTTCGTCGAACCTCGGATAATCGTGAAAATTGTATTAATACTCTTTATCCGAGGCTGAAATCGAATAGGTTAACTCCTAAAATTACCTTGGAAGCGTGATAGAAAAATCAGGAGAAAAAGAAACAGGGACCGGTACGACCTCCCGAACGGCTGAAATTGAAGTGTATACACGGTTTTTCGGGATTCCAGGGTCCCGGAACAAAATTCTCCGGAAATCACACAGAAAGTTCCTCGGTCAGATGAAGCGGCCACACAAAATTTGAGTAGCAGCGGATGACATTTGGGGGTGCCGGTATGCCATAAACCAGCATTCGTCGAACCTCGGATAATCGTGTAAAATGTTTTAATATTCGTTATCGAGGCTGAAAACGAACATATTAACTCGTGAGATAACCTCAGACTGGTGATAGAAAAACCGGGAGAAAAAGAAACACGGTTTTTCGGGATTCCAGGGTCCCGGAAAAAAATTCTCCGGAAATCACACAGAAAGTTCCTCGGGTAAAATGAAGCGGCCACGCAAAATTTGAGTAGCAACAGAAGATATTTGAGAGTGTCGGTATGCTATAAACCAGCATTCGTCGAACCTCGGATAATCGTGAAAAATGTATTAATACTCGTTATCCGAGGCTGAAATCGAATAGGTTAACTCCTGAAATTACCTCGGAAGCGTGATAGAAAAACCGGGAGAAAAAGAAATAGGGTCCGGTACGACCTCCCGAACGGCTGAAATTGAAGTGAATACACGGTTTTTCGGGATTCGAGGGTCCCAGAACAAAATTCTCCGGAAATCACACAGAAAGTTCCTCGGGTCAGATGAAGCGACCACAAAAAATTTGAGTAGCAACAGAAGACATTTGGGGGTGTCGGTATGCCATAAACCAGCATTCGTCGAACATCGGATAATCGTGAAAAATGTATTAATACTCTTTATCTGAGGCTGAAATCGAATAGGTTAACTCCTGAAATGACCTCGGACGCGTGATAGAAAAACCGGGAGAAAAAGAAACAGGGTTCGGTACGACCTCCCGAACGGCTGAAATTGAAGTTTATAATACACGGTTTTTCGGGATTCCAGGGTCCCGGAAAAAAATTCTCCGGAAATCACCCAGAAAGTTTCTCGGGTCAGATAAAGCGGCCACGCAAAATTTGAGTAGCAACGGAAGACAATTTGGGGGTGCCGGTATGCCATAAACCAGCATTCGTCGAACCTCGGATAATCGTGAAAAATGTATTGATACTCGTTATCCGAGGCTGAAATCGAATAGGTTAACTACTTAAATGACCTCGGAAGCGTGATAGAAAAACCGGGAGAAAAATAAACAGGGTCCGGTACGACCTCCCGAACGACTGAAATTAAAAGGTATAATACACGGTTTTTCGGGATTCCAGGGTCCCGGAACAAAATTCTCCGGAAATCACACAGAAAGTTTCTCGGGTCAGATAAAGCGGCCACGCAAAATTTGAGTAGCAACGGAAGATAATTTGGGGGTGCCGGTATGCCATAAACCAGCATTCGTCGAACCTCGGATAATCGTGAAAAATGTATTAATACTCGTTTTCCGAGGCTGAAATCGAATAGGTTAACTCCTTAAATGACCTCGGACGCGTGATAGAAAAACCGAGAGAAAAAGAAACTGGGTCCGGTACGACCTCCCGAATCGCTCAAATTAAAGTGTAAAATACACGGTTTTTCGGGATTCTAAGGTCCCGGAAACAAATTCTCCGGAAATCACACAGAAAGTTCCTCGGTTCAGATAAAGCGGCCACGCTAAATTTGAGTAGCAACGGAAGACATTTGGGGGTGCCGGTATGCCATAAACCCGCATTCGTCGAATCTCGGATAATCGTGAATAATGTATTAATACTCGTTATCCGAAGCTGAAATCGAACTCCTGAAATGATCTCGGACGCGTGATAGTAAAATCGGGAGAAAAAAAAATAGGGTTCGGTACGACCTCCCGAACGGCTCAAATTGAAGTATAATTCACGGTTTTTCGGGATTCCAGGGCCCCGGAACAAAATTCTCCGGAAACCACATAACAAAAATCCTCGGGTCAGATAAAGCGGCCACACAAAATTTGAGTAGCAACGGAAGACATTTGGGGGTGCCGGTATGCCATAAACCAGCATTCGTCGAACATCGGATAATCGTGAAAAATGTATTAATACTCGTTATCCGAGACTGAAATCGAATAGGTTAACTCCTGAAATGACCTCGGGCGCGTGATAGAAAAACCGGGAGAAAAATAAACAGGGTCCGGTACGACCTCCCGAACGGCTCAAATTGAAGTGTATAATACACGGTTTTTCGGGATTCCAGGGTCTCGGAACAAAATTCTCCGAAATTCACACAGAAACTTCCTTGGGTCAGATAAAGCGGCCACGCAAAATTTGACTAGCAACGGAAGATATTTGGGGGTGCCGGTATGCCATAAACCAACATTCGTCGAACCTCGAATAATCGTGAAAAATGTATTAATACTCGTTATCCGAGGTTGAAATCGAATAGGTTAACTCCTAAAATGACCTCGGACGCATGATAGAAAAACCGTAAGAAAAAGAAACAGGTCCGGTACGACCTCGCGAACGGCTCAAATTGAAGTGTATAATACTCGGTTTTTCGGGATTCAAGGTCCCGGAAAAAATTCTCCGGAAATCACAAAGAAAGTTTCTCGGGTCAGATAAAGCGGCCACGCAAAATTTGAGTAGCAACGGAAGACATTTGGTGGTGCCGGTATGTCATAAATCAGCATTCGTCGAACCTCGTATAATCGTGAAAAATGTATTAATACTCGTTATCCGAGGCTGAAATCGAATAGGTTAACTCCTGAAATGACCTCGGACGCGTGATAGAAAAACCAGGAGAAAAGGAAACAAGGTCTGGTACGACCTCCTAGACGGCTCAAATTGAAGTGTATAATACATGGTTTTTCGGGACTCTAGGGTCCCGAAACAAAATTCTCCGGAAATCACGCAGAAAGTTCCTCGGGTAATGTAACACCCCGCGCTTTCCTTATATTTTTAAATAAACTTTTAAGTAATTTTTATTAAATAATTATTATTTAAAGCTTATTTTCATAAAATATAGTCGTAGCCGTGTAACGGTAATAATAGTGTAGATTTTAATAATATTATTCTCCGACTCGAGTTATAGTAGACTTGGGACGAAAATTCTAGTGGATACCGACTCATTTTGAGTTATTGGGCTTAACTTGACTCATGGGCCTTTTTCCCCTCTTTTCTCTACACAAAACCTCACCTAAACCCTCACAACTTCATCTCCCTCACTTGTAATTTCTGAAATTTCCCAACAACCACCCCACCATTGTTGAACCTTCCCTTACTAACCCTAAAATCACCATATCTCACTCAATTCTTCACCAATCTCGTTCCTTTTCGCGCCATTCTCTTCCTTTTCTCATTTCCCTTCTTTCTAAGTAAGAAAGTCACCATCTTTTCCTCTATTTCCAAATTCTCATCTTACAAGGATGTGGATTCTTGACTTAATACCTTTATTTTTGTGTTTAGGGAGAACTTGGACAACCCGGAGGAGGATAGCTACATCATTGACGAGTCTTTAGAAGATTGAAGTGCAAAAAGGTAACGGTGATGGGTTACTCGACTTTTATGTTAAAATTGTGTGAATTATGTAGTATTAAACTCATATGAATGTTAAATTTGGTGTCTTTCATGCCTTGTGGTGATTTGGTGTTGAGTAAATGACTTGTATGATGATTCTCACATGTTTAATGAGTAATTTCATGCCTTGTTCTAATATGGTGAAATATGAGATTGTCTTAAAGGAATCCTCTCATAATTACATGATTAAACTTCTTTTTAATGATTAATGAACAACCCCATATGTTAATTACATCTTAAAAGTGGTAATTTTATGAGTATTCATCATATTGGAGAAGTATGAAATGATTAAATGAAAGATGGTTGAATTTGGAAGACTTTAGATGAGTGTTTGATGCATTCTCGCGTACAGAGATCCTCTGCCGGTGGGCCGGCAGCCGGCCTACCCAACCGGCAGCGCGTCTGTGCATTTCTGACTCATAAAAATGGAGGATTAAGCCTTTGTAATCCCCTGCCGGTGGGCGGCAGCCGCCTACCCAACCGGCAGCGCGTGATTGAGATTTTGGTGTCTTTTATAATAGGGTGTATCCCCGGGTGGGCGGCAGCCGGTCAACCGGCAGAGAATACACAATGTGAGATGTTGAAGTTATTTGACTATAGCTGATCCTCTGCGGTGGACCGCAGCCGCCACCCTACAGAGAATACACATTGCATGTTTTTGACCTTGTTTTCCTTTAGCTTAGCTTGTATCCCCTGCCGGTGGACCGTGGCAAACCACCCTGAGAGAGAATACACCCTCACCTAATTTTGACATTTTTCACCTTAGCATGAATCCTCTGCCGGTGGGCCGGCAGCCGGTGCCCACACCGGCAGAGAGTACCTGATGTTTCTCATACCTTCATACTTATGCATGTTTCACATGAATTGTTTACGTTATGTTTGTTCAATCTTTTCCACTCGTATTTGTGACCCGAGTGTGACATTTTACATTGTGAGACTACTCGACTTTCCCTATTTATTTGCCCTCGGACATTGGGTCACGGTTAAGTGCCATTGTTTCCGAGTTGGGCTATTGTTCCTTCCGCCTTTTTCGGACCGGGGGTCACGGTTAGGTGACAAGGTTCCGCTTGAGGTTACTCGACTTTCGGGCACGGTTAGGTGTACCATATTTCGAGTCTTGGATACGATTTGGTATCGTTTGTCGAATCGGGTGTCGTCCATCCCGAGAGTCTGGCCAGGTTTAGACTAGGACCGTATTATGATCGTCGTCCTACCAAGAGGTTGGAGTCTAGAGGGTTGTCTTGTTTGAGTCTATACTTTGTAATTTGTCTTACATTTGAGTTGAGTCAATATTTGACCGTTGGACCTAATTATTCTTCTCACATTTATGCATAACTACTCTTATTGCATTTTGTATACTAATCATGATCCTCTCGTCACCGTAAGTATTTATCCTCATGCTTGTTTGTTTAATTACATTCCTAATTACTTGTATTTTGACATATTGTGGCTGGGAGAACCCTGAGTTACTCCCCACTGACTGTGGCTTTCATATTTATTATGAATGACAGGTTGGTGATGAAGCTTAAGTGGGCAAGACCGTGTGAGCTAGCGAGTTCTTACCTTGGACCTTATTTAGTTATCACATAATAGACTCACCTACTTTTCGAATCTATGTTAATTCGTGGGATATCTTTTCCCCAATAAATAGACTGGTATTGTAAACTTAAAGCTAACTATCTAAACTTATTTATCGTGTTGGTGATACCCCGCGTTGGACTTCGGTAGAAGTCTTAAAAGTTTTAAAAATCTCGTGTTTCCGCCACGATTTACTAGTTATATTTAGTTGCCTCATCGAGGGGTGTCTCAGTTGGTATCAGAGCAATATTGCTCCCGACGCACACACGTGTACCCCAACTTAAAATTCTCACTTGACCTTGAATAATGAATGAGAGATGGGTAGAATTAAGGACCTAAGTTGGTAGCCTTTTTGTGCATGTTTTGTGTTAGGTTCTAACTTGTTTGCTCTTGTGCAAGATGGCACGACCAACCCAAGTGGAAAATGCTATCATGCAAGCCCTCACTCAAGTACTTGCTAATCAACAAAATGCTCAACCCGCTCCCCTTGCTCCCGAAGCTAACCGTCAAGGAAGTTATGCTTGGATTGCAAGTCAACTAGCAAGGAACAAGGCTAAGACCTATGGTGGTGAAGTGGATCCCGTTGCTCTCTCGGAGTGGTTTCGTGATATGGAGAAGAACTTCTCTCTCTTTGATGCCCGAGAGGAGGACAAGGTGAGATTAGCATCTCACTTTCTTGTGAAGGAAGCCGATAGGTGGTGGACTTTGACCGGTCCTACCGCTACTCAAGACCCCAACTTTGATTGGAGCCGCTTCAAGTCACTTGTGGAGACTCGCTTCTACCCTAAGGAGCTCAAACAACAAAGATTGAAGGAGTTCATGGACTTCAAGCAAGGGAAGCTATCTATTCAAGCCTACACCGACAAGTTTAATGAACTTGCTCATTATGCCTCCAAGTTCGTGAAAGATGAAGAGGATCGTGTCTACTTCTACAAGAACAAGTTGAATCCTAAGGTGGAAAGCATGGTGAGAAGAAGCTCAACTACCTTTGTGGAAGTTTATGATGATGCTATTTGGGCCGAAAGCTCTTTGAAGGCCATTGAAGAAGATTCCAAAATCCACTCCTCTTCTCATTCTTATCGTTCTAACTTTCATGGCAAGAGACCATTTGTGCCTTCTACTTCCAACTATGCCAACAAGAGAAGGTTTGTGCCAAGGATGCAAGACCATGGAGGACAAGGACCAAGAGTTCAAGAACCTAGAGGACAAGTTCCCTCACCAACTAATGAACTTGAGAAGGACCGTAAGTGCTACCATTGTAGACAAGCTCTACACCCCGGAGTTGGATGCTATGGCAAGCCCTTGACTTGCTTCCATTGTAAGAAGCCCGGACATCTTGTTGCCGATTGCCCCGAGAAGAAGAATGCTCCTACTTCAAATGCTAGGCCAAGAGGAACTATCTTTGTCATGAGCCGAGCCGAAGCCGCCGCTCATCCCGATATCATTACGGGTATGTTCTCAATTTTTGATCAACCTTGCCTCATTTTATTTGATACCGGCGCATCTCTATCTTTTATATCTTCCAAGTTCTCGGAAAAACTAGCCATTGAGCCTATTCCTAGTGAGGAAACTTCTATATCCTTACCTTCCGGAGAAATATTCTCTTGCTCCCTCACTTTCTCCGACATTCCTATTTCTATTTCGGGAACCTTATTCCCCGCTAACCTACTTCGTTTTCCCCTTGAGGAATTCGATGTAATTTTGGGTATGGATTGGTTGTCAAAGTATGATGCAAGATTCGAGTGTAGAGACCAAAAGATTCGCCTCAAGAGTCCGTTAGGCACTCGCGTATCCTATAAAGGAGTTCGTTCCCAAGAAGGTGTGAAATTGATTTCCGCTTTGAAGTTGATGAGCATGAAGAGGAAAGGTTACCAAATCTTTCTATGCGTGGTGACTTCTACCTCCCCTTCTTTACCAAAGATCGAAGAAGTGCCCGTGGTTTGTGAGTTCGCCGATGTCTTTCCCGAAGAGTTGCCCGGAATTCCTCCCGAGCGTGATGTAGAATTTTCTATCGACCTTGTACCCGGAACCGGACCGATTGCTAAAGCCCCGTACCGTATGGCCCCAACCGAGTTGAAGGAGTTGAGAAAGCAACTTGATGAGATGATTGAGAAAGGATTCATTAGACCTAGTGCCTCGCCTTGGGGTGCTCCCGTTCTCTTTGTGAAGAAGAAAGATGGATCCATGAGACTTTGCATTGACTACCGTGAGCTTAACCGTGTTACCATCAAGAACAAGTATCCTCTACCAAGAATTGAAGATTTATTCAATCAACTCAAAGGTGCTTCTACTTTCTCCAAGATTGATTTGAGATCCGGTTATCACCAAATCCCCGTTCGTGAGTCCGATATCCCTAAGACCGCCTTTAGCACGAGATATGGACATTTCGAGTTTAAGGTGATGCCCTTTGGTTTAACCAATGCCCCGTCTATCTTCATGGACCAAATGAACCGGACTTTCAGTGAATTCTTGGACAAGTGTGTTGTGGTCTTCATCGACGATATCCTCATCTTTTCCAAGTCCGAAGAAGAGCATGCCGATCACCTCCGTATCGTTTTGGGAATCCTCCGTCGTCAAAAGTGGTTTGCCAAATTCTCCAAATGTGAATTTTGGTTGTCTAAGGTGTCTTTTCTAGGCCATGTGATATCTAAGGATGGTGTCATGGTAGACCCTTCGAAGATTGAAGCCGTGATTGAGTGGAAGAGTCCAACCGATGTTGGTGAGATCCGTAGTTTCTTGGGTTTGGCGGGTTACTACCGTCGCTTTGTGAAAGATTTTTCCAAGCTTGCTAGACCGATGACTCAACTTTTGAAGAAAGAGACCAAGTTTGTGTGGACCGAAGCTTGTGAAGGTGCATTCCAAGAGTTGAAGAAGAGGTTGACTACCGCTCCCGTGTTGACCTTGCCCGAGGATGGAGTTGATTTTGATGTGTTTTGTGATGCTTCTAAGATGGGTTTGGGTTGTGTTCTCATGCAGAATAGAAGAGTTGTTGCCTATGCTTCGCGACAATTGAGAGTTCATGAGGTGAACTATCCCACTCATGATTTGGAGTTAGCCGCCATTGTTCATGCTTTGAAGATGTGGAGACACTACCTCATTGGAGTCCATTGCCGTATCTACTCCGACCATAAGAGTTTGAGGTACATCTTCACCCAAAAGGATTTGAATATGAGACAACGACGATGGTTGGAATTGGTGAATGATTACGACATGGAGTTGTTGTATCATGAAGGTAAGGCAAATGTGGTTGCCGATGCCCTTAGTAGGAAGTCTACTCATTCCTTGAGTGTCATTCGTGTGCTCCCCGACGACCTTTGTGCCGAGTTTCGTAAGCTAAGTTTGCAACTTGTGGAGAGTGGTTTTGATTATCTTGGTGCTATGGTTGCCGAGCCCGTTCTTCACCGAGAGATCCTTGATAGCCTTGTGGACGATGCTACCTTTAAAAGTTTTCAAGCCAAGCTTCTTGAAGGGAAAGCAAAGGATTGTGAGATTGATGCTAGAGGTTACCTTCGTTACCGAGGACGCATGTACGTGCCCGATACCGTTGATTTGAGGAAGAGAGTTCTAGATGAAGCTCATCTATCCCCTTATTCGATTCACCCCGGAGGAGACAAGATGTATAAAGATTTGAAGCTCCAGTTTTGGTGGCCTAACATGAAGAATGACATTGTGTCATATGTTGGAAGATGTCTTACTTGTCAACAAGTGAAGATTGAGCATAAGAGACCCGGTGGTTTACTACAACCGTTGGATGTTCCTTTATGGAAGTGGGAGTCCATTTCCATGGATTTTGTTATGGCTTTGCCTAAGACCGTTGGTGGAAAGGATGCCGTATGGGTTGTTGTGGATAGGTTGACCAAGTGTGCTAGGTTCATCCCCATCAAAGAAACTTGGAGTTTAGACCGTCTTGCTAGTGCTTATGTTGAAGAGATCGTTCGTTACCATGGTGTTCCTAAGGAGATCGTTTCGGATCGTGACCCGAGGTTTTGTTCAAGATTTTGGAAAGCTTTGCAAGATGCTTTGGGTAGTAAGTTGTTGATGAGTACCGCTTTTCATGCCGCTACCGATGGACAATCCGAGAGGACGATACAAACTCTAGAAGACTTGTTGCGTGCTTGTGCCCTTGATTTTCATTCTAGTTGGGAGAAGAGCTTACCTTTGGTGGAATTTTCTTACAACAATAGTTACCATGCTTCTATCAAGATGGCCCCTTATGAAGCCCTTTATGGAAGGAAATGCCGTAGTCCAATTTGTTGGGACCAAGCAAGTGATGTTCGTGATCTAGGACCCGACAAGTTAGCCGAGACGATTGATCAAGTGAAGCTCATCCGTGAAAGAATGAAAGCCGCCCAAGATCGACAGAAATCTTATGCCGATGTTCGCCGTCGACCCTTGGAGTTTGAAGTTGGAGATAAGGTGTTCTTGAAAGTGTCCCCGATGAAAGGAGTAAAGAGATTCGGAGTTAAAGGGAAGTTGAGTCCGAAGTACATTGGACCTTATGAAGTGATCAAGAGGATCGGTGCCGTGGCTTATAGATTGGATTTGCCCCCGAGTTTGGGTAAAGTTCATGACGTTTTCCACGTGTCTCAACTTAGGAAATACATTAGCGACCCTAGTCATGTGTTGCAAAATGAAATTCCCGAGCTTGAGCCTAGTCTTTCTTTCGAGGAGAGACCGATTCGTATCTTGGATAAGAAGGAGAAGAAGCTAAGGAGTAAAGTGGTGCCCTTGGTGAAGGTTTTGTGGAAGTGTGGTGATGTAGAAGAAGAGACTTGGGAGCCGGAGGCTTCCATGCGTGTCAAGTACCCTAGTTTGTTTTCTTAAGGTAATGCCTTTCACTTCAAGTTTCGAGGGCGAAACTTTTTAAAAGGTGGGATGATTGTAACACCCCGCGCTTTCCTTATATTTTTAAATAAACTTTTAAGTAATTTTTATTAAATAATTATTATTTAAAGCTTATTTTCATAAAATATAGTCGTAGCCGTGTAACGGTAATAATAGTGTAGATTTTAATAATATTATTCTCCGACTCGAGTTATAGTAGACTTGGGACGAAAATTCTAGTGGATACCGACTCATTTTGAGTTATTGGGCTTAACTTGACTCATGGGCCTTTTTCCCCTCTTTTCTCTACACAAAACCTCACCTAAACCCTCACAACTTCATCTCCCTCACTTGTAATTTCTGAAATTTCCCAACAACCACCCCACCACCATTTTGAACCTTCCCTTACTAACCCTAAAATCACCATATCTCACTCAATTCTTCACCAATCTCGTTCCTTTTCGCGCCATTCTCTTCCTTTTCTCATTTCCCTTCTTTCTAAGTAAGAAAGTTGCCATCTTTTCCTCTATTTCGAAATTCTCATCTTACAAGGATGTGGATTCTTGACTTAATACCTTTGTTTTTGTGTTTAGGGGAGAACTTCGACAACCCGGAGGAGGATAGCTACATCATTGACGAGTCTTTAGAAGATTGAAGTGCAAAAAGGTAACGGTGATGGGTTACTCGACTTTTA
Organism: Silene latifolia; assembly: GCF_048544455.1. Taxonomy (NCBI): domain Eukaryota; kingdom Viridiplantae; phylum Streptophyta; class Magnoliopsida; order Caryophyllales; family Caryophyllaceae; genus Silene; species Silene latifolia. The sequence goes on along the minus strand of NC_133536.1, from coordinate 204,709,656 downwards.
TGTTAAAATTGTGTGAATTATGTAGTATTAAACTCATATGAATGTTAAATTTGGTGTCTTTCATGCCTTGTGGTGATTTGGTGTTGAGTAAATGACTTGTATGATGATTCTCACATGTTTAATGAGTAATTTCATGCCTTGTTCTAATATGGTGAAATATGAGATTGTCTTAAAGGAATCCTCTCATAATTACATGATTAAACTTCTTTTTAATGATTAATGAACAACCCCATATGTTAATTACATCTTAAAAGTGGTAATTTTATGAGTATTCATCATATTGGAGAAGTATGAAATGATTAAATGAAAGATGGTTGAATTTGGAAGACTTTAGATGAGTGTTTGATGCATTCTCGCGTACAGAGATCCTCTGCCGGTGGGCCGGCAGCCGGCCTACTCAACCGGCAGCGCGTCTGTGCATTTCTGACTCATAAAAATGGAGGATTAAGCCTTTGTAATCCCCTGCCGGTGGGCCGGCAGCCGGCCTACCCAACCGGCAGCGCGTACTTGAGATTTTGGTGTCTTTTATAATAGGGTGTATCCCCTGCCGGTGGGCCGGCAGCCGGTCAACCGGCAGAGAATACACAATGTGAGATGTTGAAGTTATTTGACTATAGCCTGGATCCTCTGCCGGTGGACCGGCAGCCGGCCACCCGGCAGAGAATACACATTGCATGTTTTTGACCTTGTTTTCCTTTAGCTTGTATCCCCTGCCGGTGGACCGGCAGCCGGCCACCCGGCAGAGAATACACCCTCACCTAATTTTGACATTTTTCACCTTAGCATGAATCCTCTGCCGGTGGGCCGGCAGCCGGTGCCCACACCGGCAGAGAGTACCTGATGTTTCTCATACCTTCATACTTATGCATGTTTCACATGAATTGTTTACGTTATGTTTGTTCAATCTTTTCCACTCGTATTTGTGACCCGAGTGTGACGTTTTACATTGTGAGACTACTCGACTTTCCCTATTTATTTGCCCTCGGACATTGGGTCACGGTTAAGTGCCATTGTTTCCGAGTTGGGCTATTGTTCCTTCCGCCTTTTTCGGACCGGGGGTCACGGTTAGGTGACAAGGTTCCGCTTGAGGTTACTCGACTTTCGGGCACGGTTAGGTGTACCATATTTCGAGTCTTGGATACGATTTGGTATCGTTTGTCGAATCGGGTGTCGTCCATCCCGAGAGTCTGGCCAGGTTTAGACTAGGACCGTATTATGATCGTCGTCCTACCAAGAGGTTGGAGTCTAGAGGGTTGTCTTGTTTGAGTCTATACTTTGTAATTTGTCTTACATTTGAGTTGAGTCAATATTTGACCGTTGGACCTAATTATTCTTCTCACATTTATGCATAACTACTCTTATTGCATTTTGTATACTAATCATGATCCTCTCGTCACCGTAAGTATTTATCCTCATGCTTGTTTGTTTAATTACATTCCTAATTACTTGTATTTTGACATATTGTGGCTGGGAGAACCCTGAGTTACTCCCCACTGACTGTGGCTTTCATATTTATTATGAATGACAGGTTGGTGATGAAGCTTAAGTGGGCAAGACCGTGTGAGCTAGCGAGTTCTTACCTTGGACCTTATTTAGTTATCACATAATAGACTCACCTACTTTTCGAATCTATGTTAATTCGTGGGATATCTTTTCCCCAATAAATAGACTGGTATTGTAAACTTAAAGCTAACTATCTAAACTTATTTATCGTGTTGGTGATACCCCGCGTTGGACTTCGGTAGAAGTCTTAAAAGTTTTAAAAATCTCGTGTTTCCGCCACGATTTACTAGTTATATTTAGTTGCCTCATCGAGGGGTGTCACAGGTAAGATAAAGCGGCCATGCAAAATTTGTGTAGAAACGGAAGACATTTGGGGGTGTCGGTATGCCATAAACCGCCATTCGTTGAACCTCGGATAATTGTGAAAAATGTATTAATACTCGTTATCCGAGGCTGAAATCGAATAGGTTAACTTCTGAAATGACCTCAGATGCGTGATTGAAAACCCGGAAGAAAAATAAACCGGGTCCGGTAGGACCTCCCGAACGGCTCAAATTGAAGTGTATAATACACGGTTTTTCGGGATTCCAGGGTCCCGGAACAAAATTCTCCGGAAATCACACGGAAAGTTTATCGGGTCAGAAAAAGCGGCCCCGCAAAATTTGAGTAGCAACGGAAGACATTTGGGAGTGCCGATATGCAATAAACCAGCATTTGTCGAACCTCGGATAATCGTGAAAAATGTATCAATACTCGTTATCCGAGGCTGAAATCGAATAGGTTAACTCCTGAAATGACCTCGGGTGTGTGATAGAGAAACCGGGAGAAAAACAAATAGGGTCCGGTACGACCTCCCGAACGGCTCAAATTGAAGTGTATAATAAACGGTTTTTCGGGATTCCAGGGTCCAGGAACAAAATTCTCCGGAAATCGCACCGAAAGTTTCTCGAGTCAGATAAAACAGCCACACAAAATTAGATTAGCAACGGAAGACAATTTGGGGTGCCGTTATGCCATAAACCATCATTCGTCGAACCTCGGATAATCGTGAAAAATGTATTAATACTCGTTATCCGAGGCTGAAATCGAAGAGGTTAACTCCTGAAATGACCTCGGACGCGTGATAGAAAAACCGGGAGAAAAAGAAACTGTGTCCAGTACGACCTCCCAAACGGCTCAAATTGAAGTGTATAATACACGGTTTTTCGGGATTCCGGGGTCCCGGAACAAAATTCTCCGGAAATAACACAGAAAGTTCCTCGGGTCAGATAAAGCGGCCACACAAAATTTGAGTAGCAACGGAAGACATTTGGGTCTGCCGGTAAGCCATAAACCAGCATTCGTCGAACCTCGAATAATTGTGAAAAATGTATTAATACTCGTTATCCGAGGCTGAAATCGAATAGGTTAACTCCTAAAATGACCTCGGACGCATGATAGAAAAAGCATAAGAAAAAGAAACAGGGTCCGGTACGACCTCCCGAATGGCTCAAATTGAAGTGTATAATACACGGTTTTTCGGGATTCAGGGTCCCAGAACAAAATTCTCCGGAAATCACAAAGAAAGTTTCTTGGGTCAGATAAAGCGGCCACGCAAAATTTGAGTAGCAACGGAAGACATTTGGGGGTGCCGGTATGACATAAACCAGCATTCGTCGAACCTCGGATAATCGTAAAAAATGTATTAATACTCGTTATCCGAGGCTGAAATCGAAGAGGTTAACTCCTGAAATGACCTCGGACACGTGATAGAAAAACCGAGAGAAAAAGAAACTTTGTCCGGTACGACCTCCCGAACGGCTCAAATTAAAGTGTATAATACACGGTTTTTCGGGATTCCGGGGTCCCGGGGTCCCGGAATAAAATTATCCGAAAATAACACAGAAAGTTCCTCGGGTCAGATAAAGCGGCCACACAAAATTTGAGTAGCAACGGAAGACATTTGGGGGTGCCGGTATGCCATAAACCAGCATTCGTCGAACCTCGGATAATCGTGAAAAATGTATTAATACTCGTTATCCGAGGCTGAAATCGAATAGGTTAACTCCTGAAATGACCTCGGACGCGTGATAGAAAAACCGGAAGAAAAAGAAACAGGGTCCGGTACGACCTCCCGAACGGCTCAAATTGAAGTGTATAATACACGGTTTTTCGGGATTCCAGGGTCTCGGAACAAAATTCTCCGAAAATCACGCAGAAACTTCCTTGGGTCAGATAACGCGGCCACGCAAAATTTGAGTAGCAACGGAAGACCATTGGGGGTGCCGGTATGCCATAAACCAGCATTCGTCGAACCTCGAATAATCGTGAAAAATGTATTAATATTCGTTATCCGAGGTTGAAATCGAATAGGTTAACTCCTAAAATGACCTCGGACGCATGATAGAAAAACCTTAAGAAAAAGAAACAGGGTCCGATACGACCTCCCGAACGACTCAAATTGAAGTGTATAATACACGGTTTTTCGGGACTTCAGGGTCCCGGAACAAAATTCTCCGGAAATCACAAAGAAAGTTTCTCGGGTCAGATAAAGCGGCCACGCAAAATTTTAGTAGCAACGGAAGACATTTGGGGGTGCTGGTATGTCATAAATCAGCATTCGTCGAACCTCGGATAATCGTGAAAGATGTATTAATACTCGTTATCCGAGGCTGAAATCGAATAGGTCAACTCCTAAAATGACCTCGGACGCATGATAGAAAAACCGTAAGAAAAAGAAGCAGGGTCCGGTACGACCTCCCGAACGGCACAAATTGAAGTGTATAATACACGGTTTTTCGGGACTTCAGGGTCCCTGAACAAAATTCTACGGAAATCACAAAGAAAGCTCCTCGGGTCAGATAAAGCGGCCACGCATAATTTGAGTAGCACCGGAAGAAATTTGGGGTTGCCGGTATGCCATAAACCGGCATTCGTCAAACCGGCATTCGTCAAACCTTTGATAATCGTGAAAAATGTATTAATACTCGTTATCCGAGGTTGAAATCGAATAGGTTAACTCCTGAAATGAGCATTTTTGTAAAAGTTAGCCAAATAACCACAACTTTTTCAAAAAAGAGCTTATGAAAAAACTCCTTCTAAGAAATAGAAGTTGTTTCACATAAACTTGGTCAAACACTACCTAATTTGTTATATTTGTCTTTAACTTTATTTATCGAGCAGTTTATATGCGGTGCGTCGTATCTTTTTTATCGAATATATAAATTTTATACACTAAACAATAAACATGTATTGAAGCCTTGAAGGTATTACTATTTTGGTATTTATCTCATTTAATAAGCTGAAAATATTAGGGCCTAAAAAGCCAATTTGAGCTCAAATCCCAATCTAGTCCGTTTATGTTGGACTTGAGCTCACAATTTGCCGGACACACATTTGGCCCGGCCTTTATAACGAGCTGCTTTTTTTGTTCTTAGTGTGGCTCAAGGCCGCATGGGCGCGACCCATGATTACCTTTAATGAGTGAGCGATACAATTTGATACTCCCTTCATTTTACTTTTATTGTCGCGCACTAGTTCAACAACATATATTTTATAGCTCGTTTAATGACATACATTTTAGCTCCGTAAATCTCATCCAATCGACTCTATATCTCGGGCATTGTCTAACTGATTCACTCTTCAAGCCCAAAAGACTTTCACGCGCTGTACCGAATCACACCGATAAAGAGTCGAATCTGACCTAAAAGTTAAACCGACTCGTCCGAAAACGGTTCGACCCAAATTTTTATTGCCAATACAGACCATAATTCCAAAATAACTTAAATACACTCTGAGTTGACTTGAATTCTTCTACATTTAGAATTAACCCAATCTAAGTTGACTAACCCAAATTCGACCCAGTTAGTCTATAAATCACATCTAATTTAAATCTTTCTTTGGTTGCAATGGTGTTCTCCTTAAAATATTAAAGACCACCCACAAATCTACCATTAGTTGAGCACCCAAATACAACTTGAAATTAATAAGAGTGCCCTAGCCAGATAAGTGCAGTGTCCCAAAACAAGACATTGAAAGAACAAAGTGAAGTGATGTAGTGCCCACGCCCAAAACCAAACACAAACACCATTTTAAACAAGTTCCCAATTCTCAATGCACCCCAAAATTAGAAACATATCAACATTACCTCTTCATTCTTCTGCTTTTTCTGAAATCTTAATATTTAATTATCCTTTGAAAATATTGCACCTCCTTTTAATTTTGCCCATGTGCTAATTTACTGTCTCTTCTGTACACCAATTTACCCTTTTTCTTTGCCAAATTTAGGGGATAAATTTTCAGCTAAAAAAAGTCAGATTGTGCAAATAAGTAACCATTTTATTTACAATAAAGATTAAAGGTTGATGTATATTATGTCATGTATTCATTGCATTATTTGCATACGCGAATTCTTGTTTCAAACTGTCACTTTTCGTCTGAAGATTTAGATGGGACATGTAACTATTTTATGGTTAAATGTAACCACAATGATACAATCAGTGTTACAACTTATGGTAATTGTTTTTCAATAGTGATTATATTTGGCTGTAAAATGGTTACAAAATTCCGTCTTATTAATTCAGGTCAAAATGACCCGTCTAAAGCAAGATCAACCGACATTGCATAATGCATACGCGTTGATTTAATAGATCAATTAGCATGTAAACAAGTAAATTTTTGTCACGAAACCGTCTCATATATGAATGAATCTAAAGAACACGTACATAAGCATGCATGCATAATTGATAAGAAAAATAAAAGGGCGTCACCGGGTGACATTCAATTTGGGCGCCACCCTCTCACATGGGGTGAGTGGGCACCCTTTCAATTAAAAATGCATGTGAGAGGGTGACACCTAATTTGGACGTCACCCGCTGACGCTCTATCACTATCCGAGAAATACTCTTGTTATGACATTAGATAAACAATACTCATATAAAAATAGTGTATTGGCATAATATGTCCTTGGAAATTAATTAGTGTTATGTTTTATATAAGTATGGTTATTGAAATTCAGTATCATCTGATTAGTAGTGTTGTTCTTTAAGAATATTAGCGATAAATGTAAGTTAAAAAATACTGTTGGAATTAAAGAGACTAATAAAGACGGTATGACAATAAAAATTTCGAAGTTATTAATTAAAGTTATTATCGAATAAAGTTTCTTAAGTGACATTTCTAGTTCACCCATAAGTGTTTTCGACTCCTAACTGCGAATCCAAATTCCGCCCCAAATTTTTAAGACATTTAGTTAATTTTTTATTGTAGTTTCTTTTATATCATTAGTCATTCCTGCACTAAAATATTTCCGCCCCTTAACTGCAAATCCAAAATCCGCCACAGATTAAGACCCCCTCCCCTGCACCATTTTGTTTTTTCAACTCCTGCCAAAATTCCCCTAGATAAACGAGAAAACACGTAAAAATTCATATCACAAACATTACAACATCAGTGCCAGCTTCATTTCCAATTTACAAAGGGTTGACAGTTTATCAACTCATAAATTTCATACCTTTTTTGACTACTTTTCATTCCTTTATTTCTCAGATTTAATGCTGTAAAAAAGGAATAAATAAATGTAAATAATTAAGTCTATTTATGGTTTAAAGCCATGTTTCATGAATATGCCTTAGAAAGAATGAAAAATATTTGGGTAAATTAGGTTGTTTACTGCATGAACCATCCTTATCAATTTCATGCAACTTCATGCATATTATTGTAATCTTCTTGTACTAGGTTTTACATCTTTAAGGTTTACCGTGTTTTTCGTTTTGTCAATTCCACAATTTATTGTCACTTTGAATTTTGTACCATTTCACATTATTTTTTAACAATATTAATACTTTAATCTTAGTCTCATAATTTAACCAATTGTACGAGGACTAGCAAAACAATAACAAGTTTGATATTGAATTATAGACCTACAAGACTTCCATACTTTGACTTGCTCGATTTTATGTAATCTCGTGTTGAACGGTAGGGGCGTCTAAGGCTCTGTTTGGCAAAACGACCTGAAAAGATAGATGAAACCTGAAAAGGTACCTGGAAACTGAAAAGCTACCTGGAACCTGAAAAGATAGCTGATAAGGTAACTGAAAATTAGGAGCTGATAAGGTGACTGATTATATAAAAAAATCGTTTGGCAAACTAACTGAAAAGGTAACTTATGTTGGTAAAATAACGTAAAAGGATATAATAATTATTTAATATATTATAAATTGAAAGGGTAAAAAAGTAATATTATCAAGAATCAGGTACCTGAAATGTGAAATGCTACTCTATGTAGCATTTCATTTCAGGTAGCTTATTTGGGCAAATAAGCTACTTGTCAAACACTTCCATAAAAATAAGCTACCTGAAATTTTTCTCAAAAAAGCTACTTTAGTCAAAACAGGTACCTGAAATGTCTTGCCAAACGGAGCCTAAGGCTCTATTCAGCCATGAGCGCGGGAACTGTGCCTTCGATTTAGAAATATAATGCACTTGTGCATTCTTTTTTGGGACCTCAATTTTCTAAGAAGCACAGGACCTCTATTTGTTTTAATAACAAGTGGAATATAAGTTCGCTCATTATACGGTGAAATATTTGTTTACTCTAAATTATATAGTTATTTTTATCTAGACATTATAATCATTGACTCCTCTATTATATAGTGGCGTTATAAGTGAAGGTTACAAATATATACGAGTAATCGGCCTTAACCGATGATATTAATGTAGAAGTCTAGAGTCCCTTGTATTTCACAAAGTTTGATCAACTTCCATATAATTTCAGCCTATGAACTATGTGACACTAAATTCCAATTCACAATAATGTATCAATCACACATCTACAAACATAGAGGGTAGTTAAGAGTAATAGTAGCTAATCACATGCTCTCATGGACAATAAACTTGTTCAATGACTTTCCAAACCATGTAACATTTTTCTATCTTACCCAATGTTTTTAATATTGACATAGCCAATTTGTAGGCAATGTACCTAAAAGTAGAATTGCAAAGAGATGAGGGACAAGGCACAACAAGGGTGCCTTAGACAAGGGCAATAATTAGATAATAAGTTGTATATTTGTCCTTGTATGATTAAACAAAAATAGTTGCATGAGAAACAACCTCTTTGTTATTATTATAGCTAATGACATAACTAGTATGGAGTATTCCCTCTATTACGGTCATTTGTTAGCTTATTGTATTTTAGGGTGTCTCAGCTTCTTCATCTGTTTATCTTTTCGTATTGGGAAGATTTTTTATGGGTAATACTCCCTCCCATCCACACCAAATGTTACATTGACTTTATCACACTTGTCGAGACGTGTTTTGCAACGGGAATATATTTAGTTATACATTATTAAAAATTATAAAAATTTGATATTCTTATAGCATTCATGACGATAAACCAAACAAGATCTCACATGACTATATTTTCTCTTATAGATTAAGAATAATATCAAATATTCTCTATGACCATGAATAGTGCCAAAAACTCAATGTAACCTTTGGTCCGGATAGCAAGGAGTATGATTATCCAATGACACTGTTATCCACTTGTCATTCAATAAGTACAACTACAGATAGCTCCCTTCTTCAAAGGGCCAGGTTATCATTTAACCTGCTATATATCTCTCGTTCCGCTACTAATTACAGGTTAAATATATACGACTTTCTTAGATTCCGTTATTACAAAATAAAGACCAAAGAGCTATTTGATTAATGATAATAATGATGATTAAATTGTGAAAGACTAAAATATGGTTGATTAATTAGTGATTGATTAGCTAGGGTTGATGTGTGATAGTGAGCACCTCAACTTCCATAATACACAATGCATGTAGTTGAAGTGACATTATCATGACAATATGACATGTCACTTCTAAGATAATGGATTAATGTCAAATATAGTGATAGTTTTGAAGAGAAGATCATTAACAATTTATGTAGTACTTCAGACATGCATGCATTTGCATGGAATTTGGTAAACCTGAATGTTCTTCTCAGCCTACTAATTTGTTTTGTTTACCACAATAAGACAAAAATTAAATTTTAATTATTCATGAACGTTTATATTAGTTTAGTTAGACGATTATTACGTTTATATTTGCAAACGATTCGTTTAATTTAGAGTAATTATCTAGAGCTAACCAAGTAAGACTTTCAATCAAGTATTTTAATCACTAAATAAATTGAGGTTATAATTAACTTGACAGACCAACATGTTTATTTATACCGCGATTACACTCAACTAAAGATACGTGTAGATTAAAAGCGAATAATTAAAAAAATATTTTAATCAAAGGTAAACAAATGATTCAGATGGAGGAATTTAATGGAAAGCAAACGATTATAAGCTTTTGAACTCTAATTAATTAATCTAGTTTTGCATTACCAAATAACAAGCATAATGCATTGTACTGACTTAATCAACTGAATCTACCTCCTGGCTAATTAACTTTTAAATAATACAACTTCCTCAATAAACATACAACTAACTAAATCTTCAACATCATGTACTAATTAATTAGGTAATAGGTTTCTACATAATTAAACGAATTATCGACTCGATTCTTGATGACCTTGCACAAATTGTTAGCTCTTCAAATCAATGAATGCTCAAACTTCCTTACTAAACATTTTGAGGTGAATTACCAAGCCTTAACTCAAGATCCAAATCATCTATGGAATTACTAGCTTTGAAAGCCAAAATCCCCGGTACTTGCAAACCGTCATTTCTAGCTTTAGAACGTTTGATCGTCTCACCAAGAAATGATGGCAATAATGCAACATATTCACCATTTTTCTTAGACCTCTTATAACTCAAGTACCCATCATCCCTTTCGCCGCGAAAATTCCCATCTCTTACATGTTGATCAACTTTCTTAGCACTACCATGATAATTATGAGAGCTTTGAGAATACTTTGAAGATTTATTAGTAGTAGAAATATGTGATGCAAAACTTTTCTTAGCAAGCATTGACTTAGAAATGTGTTTAGAATGATTATTAAGATTTTTTAATTGTGAAGAAGGAAATATTGAATTATTTTTATTACTAATATTATTGTTATTGTTATTGTTATTATTAGTATTATTATTATTGATTTTATTAGGGTTATTAATTGTAACTTGTTTGAGCAAAGCCCTATCCCTTCTATGAACATTCATATGACCACCAAGAGCTTGAGCTGATTTAAACTCCCTCTTACAAAAACTACATTCATATGACCTAGGAGGCCATATAGACCCACAACCACCTTCTATGTTAGTCCCACGAGCCGCGACCTCGTCGACAAAAGCCACTTCTTCTTGATGATGATTTTTCCATAAGAGGTATGTTTCATGGTTGAATTTCTTCATTGGTTTTGTGCATGTATTATGAATATGCTTGTTTTTCAACCACATATAACACTTATTAGTTTTCTCCATTATTTTTGATAAATTTTTATATATATTTTGTAAAATAAAATTGATGAGAAAAGTTGAAGAGTTGATGGTTATATAGAAGAAGTCGATGAAAGGAAATAATGAATGATCTGAAATGTAGTTTAAATTGTGTATTGAAGGCATGAAAGTAACTGGAGAAAAAGGTCAATGCCTTTCACTTTTTTTAATATACACATGTATATATTTCAGGTTTTCGTAGTGTACAAGTTTTATGTCATCGGTGCTAAAACGCTATTTTTTGTTTATGAGTCATTTAGATGAATTCAATTATAATTATAATCTATTCCATTCTGTAGTACTTCATCGGTCCCGGTCATTTATTGTTCTATTTAGAGGATATTCAGCTCCTTTGAACATTTCACAAATTCTCATTGAACACATGACATATCCGTCACAAGCTTGTGACGGATACCACTTTACCTCACAATGTACCCACTTTTTCTCTCTCTGTAACACTATTCATGTGGTCCCCTTTCTCCACTAACCCATTTTGTTACCATTTTATCTCACAAAATATCCGCCACAAATGGTAACCCGTCACAAGGAAGACCAATTGTGAACATTTAGCAATTAGCTTCATATATATTTCATAAAATAAATGATCGTCGACGCTAAATAGAATTAAGAGCTCATATCCTTACCCTCCGTATTATTTTTTATTTCGAGATACGTCACTAAATGTATACTAACTGGGATTTGGCCGTTAATGGTTTTCATAATGAGGTCTTAAATTTTAGGCCTTTTACAGTATTAAATATATGAGTATGGGACTTATTTTATTTAGCTTTTGAGTGTGTAGAAATTTTTATGGCATAGTAAAATTATCCAGCTAACGTAATATCTTACGGTATATATTAGAGAGGAATGTCTATTTTTTTTAAACTCATGTGAAAAGACTCGTGTTATTAATATTATCGTATGTATGTATATACTAAATTGAGCTTTCCTATCGTTTAAGACAATTTTATCTCACAAACTCCTTATCAAAACAACTTAAAACCTAAAATTACATAAATAGGATCGTTTTAAGATGAAAAATGTTCTAATAATACTTTATAAACTTTAATTATTTGTAATTTATATGGGTAATATTATAAAGGAACCTAAAAAAAAATCGAAAACATTATTTAACTAAAATTTTTGAATTTTTTAAAAGTCAACGAAGACGAGCGCCCTTGCTAGCCCCTCTGTATATATCAATCTTACATAAGAGTTACACGACCAACTAACTAAAAAATTAACATAAATTATTGATTGGGCACTTTCGTGGAAGAGTTATACACCAATTAGGGCCTAAAACAAGGTGCAAATGGTAAGATTAGGCAATCTTTAGGGTGGGTCCCTATCCCTTAAGAAGGAACACAAATTCAAGTGTCATACGTATGAAGGATCTCATTCTCGATGGTTAAAAAAAGGTAGATGAAAGAAGTGAAATGGGATGCCATTTATAGTCCCGAATGTATGTTTATGAATTGATTGAATATGCGGGTCACCTGTGTATCCATAATTCCCCTCTATGCATCTTCAACACTCTTGCATGTCTAATTTATGTATTCTACATTCGATTGATTGATCTAACACTCCTTTTTTATGTGACTCAGTTTGAATTTGAGTCGGATAAGATTATACAATTGTCGATAATAAGAATGTCTAGAGAGTGAAGATTTGTTATTTTCATATAAACTTATTTTTGGTTTTGAAACGTTTTCTTTTTTTGAGAAAATAAAACCGTGTCAAAGTGTTAGGACAGTACTTCAATTAAGAACCAAATACAAACAACATAGCCAAAGTCTTAATTGTGGGGGTTTTGGAATTTGGGGAGCTCGGCAAAATTCGTCGAGTCCATCTTAAGAAGCGAGAATGGGAATATCACTCCAACTAAAGTCGAAAACAAAGGAGTTACTAAAGAAGCGGGGCTTAATGACAATCTTCAAGGACCGTCAGTTCTTTAATAGTTAATAATTCCTGAAACTCAGAATAACATTAATTTAGTTTATGAAATCCCTGGTTACAACGTAAAACCCCATAACCTCGTGATGGTGACGACGGTTTGGTTCGATTTGTTCGTTAATTCTTTTCTTTTATTATTCATTTGCTCATTTATTTTCGTTGGGCTAGTTGAAGTGTCATCCTTAAGCAGGTCACGTTGATGTGGAATACTCGCAAGTGACATCTCTATATGGGTTGAGCTCATCTTCATATGATAGGAACTAGGTTCAAATTCTACCAGCGGCATGTTTCAGTCGGTCTGTGTTTAGATTTATCCTTACTACCTACAGAGTATTTTATTTCTGTCTCACTTATTTATTCACACATTTTAAATTTAAGACAGATATATAAGTCTAATCAGAATGTATAATTTGATATAGTATTATTAAATTTTGTAAGATAGTACGTGTTTACATGAAATCGAGATCAAATCGACCAACTCATCATCAAAGTGTCTATTAAGACATTGACAATTGACAAGTAATAGTGATTAAACTGCTGGAACATTACGAGATCTAATTAAAAACACAATCTCAATTATTTTATAATCACTGTCCTTTTCATTCTTAATTGACTATGATTATCATTAATTACTTCATCTTCATATCTACTAACAGTTGTTCTCTTATTCCTTGGCTAATGATTTTATTAATAATTTAATGGTCTTCATTTCTCCTTAGATACGTCCAAGATTCCCATATAGTCAGGGACGAACCTAAAAACAAAATTTTGGGATAACGAATTTTCCTAATGTTTGTTTATATTTATGTTAAGTTCATACATAAGAATTTTGGGTAGCAAAAATCGATAATTTTAACCATTTTCTGCAAAATATGGGATATCGAGTGCTACCCTTTGCTACTAGCTAGGTTTCCCCCGCATATATAGCTTTGAAATTATGAATTAATTAGTGTAATTAATGTAATTATTTAATATAGAATGTAATGGTAATTCCTGTTATTTAGCGATAATTTGTCCAAATGAAAGAGATTGTTGTGTCACCCGTGAATCATGACTTTTGTAACTTTGTTCATTTAAAAATTTTAAACGTCATTTGCATCATTTAGGCAAAAATTCACGGCAGTATCTCGTGTTTATGCGACAATTGAAAAAGATGTTTTAGACCAAATCTCTTCTAGGTAGTTTTGTTTTTTAAGTCAATTCGTACACTTCCACCGAATATTTATCGAGTAACTCTTACTTAACACGGTTTTATGTTTAAGACTATTTGAGGATAATAAGATAACAAAAGGTCGTGACAATAAGTATCAAAAAAAATGTAAAACAAGATACTTAACTATGACAATATGACATGCAATGAGATACGATAAACTATTACCATGATAATGTTAAGAAACCATCTGAATCAAAAGATCAATTTTGAAGTGTGGATGCAGTCATGCAACCTCAAACCTCCGCATACTTGGTGTTTAATATTCACTTTAGAAATTGGGGGTAGTGAGATTTGAACTCGTGACCTTTTAGTCACACGACTCTGCAAATATCATGTCAATAAACCATCTCAACTAAAAGTTTAAACTGATGATTGAAATCCAAAATCGAGTTTATACTCTAACAGATAATAGTAGTTACCAATTCAAGGTGGCACATATATCATTCAAAGAGGTTTGAAAAATGTAAAACCCAGTCTTATATAAGTCATTACTTTTTTCATATACAAATTAAAGTTTACTCTTTCATTTACCATTTTTTTTTCATTTCTCTCCTCCTTCACTCAAAACTTAATGTAAACCACTCACCCACCTAGTGACGGACCTATGAATTTCAGAATGAGAGTGCACAATTGAAAAAAAAAATGACCAATATAACAAGATGACTAAATCATCATCATCTTACATAGTAAACAACACGTAAAAAAAATACAAATACAAAAGAATTAAAGTCATCCGATGAGATTTCATGTTCTGAAAACGCTTCAATACATGTTCATCAATAACTTGTACAAAGAAATTTTTCTTTATATATGTAACTAACTAAACACTGATTCAAAAGTGGAATACTCGTGTTATTGAAGAGTTAAGAATGATGAACACCTACGAAGCGGTGGGGTGAATTAGGTGTGTGCCTTTAAAAATTTCCTACTTAGCTTGATTAACTAATAAAACAAGTAAGAACTCTTAAGTACAAAACTTGAGAAACTTAATGAATAGTAAGTTCACAAGTAGGTACAGCTGATATATGTCACAGTATGAAGGACTGTGACTCATAATTGGTAACGAGATTAATAAGAAATAAGCAAAGGCAAATGAACGTAAAAGTAATTGACCAAACAAGACGATATTCAAAAAATTGGCTCAGCCTCTACTCCGAGGCCTACATCCAACCGCTACTTTATTGTTTGCTTAGAATTTACTTAAACTTGCTAAACTCCTTAGCTTACAATGAAAATAACTCGCCAGCTAACCCCCGGTTGCAACTCAAACTTAAAGCTACTCCGCTTCAAGAGTTTATAACTTGTATCTGGTTTACAAAGTCTCTCAATTTCAGTGGTTCAATTAATGAACATGCAGATCACGATAAAGACTTAAGCACAAGATAATGGAACAAACTCAAATTGTCACAGTGCAACGAACTCATACAAGGAGATTTTACAGCGTTCGAAAATATTTGAAAACTTTAAGACTTAAAATGATTTTGCAAATATTTGAAAGACAAAGCTTTAAATACATAAATGATTTGCAAAGATTACTCAATAAATGTTCTTCAAAGTCTTAGCAATAAATGAGAAAAGAGAAAGCGATTTATCGAAGAAGAAGTGTGTTAAGGAAAGATCCTAAAACACTTCGTTACTCTATTATCCAAGAATCATAAGGTATAATCTCTTTTAAAAATGCTATAGAGAACAATTAGATTTGTAGGGTCAAAATAAAATTTCACTTTCAATATAAAGAGTGTTCTTTACAAAGTTTTATGGGAACTCTAAATTTTGCTATAAATAGAAAAGGAAAAACCCATTTTTAGAATTAAAATAAATTTGCACTTTGAATCAACTTGTAAATAAATTTCTTTTGAGTTTCAAATTTATATAATGACATCTTTTTGAAAACAAGAAAGCTTTTAAAAGTTCAAACATTTGTTATCATATTTTCAAATTTTATTTCAATTACGAAAATTCTCCTATCGAAGTATCAGAAACCACAGGTTCATGCTTTAACAGTCACTTGACAATCTAAGAATATTACATGCACTACCTCGTTTAGAACATTTGACTTAGGGTAGGGCTTTTCTTCATCTTGATCATTCTTGCACCATCCTTGTGCAGTAATTGGGAATTTTAAATGCTACTCGCTCCTATTCTTTAAGATCTTCCACATTTTCTAAAACAGCAAATTCACAAAAATCTTCCACTTTCCTTAATTGTCTATCTTTTGTGGTTATAATAAGTTATGACCCCACATTTTCTCTTTTACTTTCATTTACATCCACATATCATCACACCACTAAATTCTACCCAAAAAGTAATGTAAAAGAACATAGAGAATAGGAGGGAGTATTAAATATAACTAAGAAAAAAACCATTAAATAAAAAAAAAATTGGCATCATCAACCAAGCAAGTGTGATTCTAACACTATTTCTCAATTTGTTCTTCACAAATATCATAGAAGAGAGTACTCTTTCAACACTTGTCGTTGCTACCGCCCACCAGGAGTAGCAACACGAGCTTTAGAAGCAAATAAACGAGTAATAAACAACAAATATATTCTAATTAAAATTAATTTTGTATTTGTTAATAAATCTGAAAGGAAAGACAAAACTCAAATTAGGAGTACGTCTATAATTTTAATTAAAATATTAAAATTAGGGTTTTATGAATCAAAAATTAGGGATGTCAATTGAATAGCAACTAATTATAAGAAGTAAGTAATTGAAATACACAACACAAAATCACAAATAGACAACAAACATCCAAAATAATTGTACAAAACATTCATATAAATAATTTATCAAAGAGAATTTCAAACTAACAAGCTAAACTACTAAATCTTAAAATTGTTTTGTTTCTATCTGTATAATTTAATAATAATCTAATTGACTTTTCATGGAAGGACACCAGGACGCTTTTCTAGTCTCTCCTTTTTATTGGAGGGAAGTAGAGCAGTTGAGTTGAGCTCTCTCGACAAGTCCTTAAAATCAGTTTGGTCAAAGCTCGTGTTTTGCTCGGGTTGGTTAGGCTTAAGTATGAGTTCAAGACAAGTTTGACCGAATATGAACCGATCACGAGCTTAACAAGGGGCTGAACAAAAGCTTGTTTGAGCTCGTTTTTATAGTAATTTTATAGTATTTTATAATTATATTGCTTTGTAAAAACTATGTATTTGTTGAAAAATGCAGAAACTATAATAATGCGGTGAGCTCGAAGTTCAGTTTTTAAGACCCGATGAGGCAAGAGTCAAGCCCGAGTTTGTGCTCAAATTTGAGTCAATATCAAACTTACTTATGGACACCCTAATAAATTACAAGGTTAAGTTGTCCTACATTGAGAAAATAATTAAGAAGCTTAGCTTATGATATGTTTAAAAGAGATTATACTCACCACATTAGTAATAATATTTTGGACTTAAGTGAGAAAAAAAATGGGCCCAAATTAAAGATCGACATCTCATCTATAAGAAGGGTGTGATATGATGATAGTGGGCCGGGTTGTTATAAATGATATCAGAGCAACCATGGGACAGTGTGGTGGGCTTGTGGTAGCGAGTACCAAAGTCACCCACCTAGCGGGGGATCGGTCGAAGGATTCTGGGTTTGGCTGCAGTCAACTTCCAGAGTTCCAGACACAACGCGGGTGTTGTGTTATTTATGTGGGGGTGTTTGTAACATCCTAAGAGATTATGACGTTAAATTGTCCCACATCGAGAAAATAACGAGCTTATTATAAGTTTGTAAGAGATATGGCCCACCACATTAATAACAGTGACGTGTGCTTTTGGGTTTAAATGAGGACAAAATTAGCCCAAAGATAGACATCTCATCTATAAAAGGGTGTGTTAAGATGGTAATAGGTCGGGTAGTCACTCGGGTTGTATAATTGGAGCTCGAGCTAGTTGGCTCGGTTAGTACACCCCTGAGAAAAAAGATGTTGGAGTTTGGGCTCCAGGTCGAGAAGAATTATACGAGATCGAGCGCTGGTTTCAATAGCTCGAGCTCGATTTTTACTATACAACCCGATCTCACACTTAGTCGATCTCGATATCGGCTCGACACGGTTATATACCTAGACTTACCAACAATCACAAGGCCAAAACCTAGTTAGAATGCTTGATTCAATTGGCTCAGCAGATAAGCATTACATTTCATCTTTCTTTTCACAAAAAATATCTAACATAAGACGTCGGCCATAGTAAATCAAGAAAACGTTAGTGTTTCAAGTTGGGCCCTAAAAGATAGTACCAAAGTGAATGGCTCACAATCTTTCTAATGTATATATGACAGAATACGTCAATATCTTGGCCCTAACATTTTTAAGCATTGCAATACATTTATTACGCCCATATATCATTCCCTTAACACTATAAATATAAGCTCTAAATTGCACTATTATCATCATATTCTGAGTTTGAGAATTATCAACTTAACTAATTCATCTATTTTCATATCTTTTATACACAAAACATCTCAAAATGGACAAGACAAGCTTCAATGCCGGCGAAGTCAAAGGCAAAACCGAGGTACATACATCCATTGTCGTTCTATTCTTACTTTCTTTTGTTTATTTCGTAGGATTGAATGTAAATATAAAATATGTAATGCTAAATTGCTACAATGTTGGGCATGTATGTTTTATATTTTATAAATATGCATGTTCAATAGAATAATACTCCCTGTTTGGTAAACATCATATTAAGCGAAATTAGTAGATTCCTGCCTAATTAATAGTTTGACCAAGCAATCTAGCATTTTCATGTGTTTGGTAAACGGCGTATTCTTATAGCAAATTGGTCGGAATCTACTGTTTTTAAATATGCTGTTAATAGGAGCATATTGCATTACCATATTCACTTTATTCATGAAACCATTCTAATTATCCTAAAATCTGCTAATTACCAAACACCATTTTCTAATTCTGTTGATTTGTTTGATAGTCAAACTAACCTCTTACTGAAATTTGCTAACCGTATTCTACTAACGTTATCCGCTATCATAAATCTGCTTCTACTATTTTGCCAAACAGGGCTTGAATAACCACCTAATTTAATAATGTTACAAACATTTCATGGTAGAGATATTATATGCTAAGTGCTAACACATATCTAGATGCAAAATTATACTCTAAAATGTTTAGCTGAAAATTTGAAATTAACACTCAAATCCTCTTCAGGAGAAGACCAGCAACATGGCCGACAAGGCCGGTAGCATGATGCAGTCTGCTAAGGAATCCGTCATAGGGGTACAACTTTAGAACCTCATTCTTTTGATCAGTATTAGTTTCGAGTTAGTCTTTTGTAAAACAGCTTACGATAACTCAAGTTGTTTCTGACATTGTCTGTCGATGGTGTAATGTGATGCAGGCTGGTTCAGCGGTGGCGACCAAGGCAGGGGAAGCAACTGAGGCCGCGAAGAAAGCCACCGGCATAAGCAAATAAATGAAAGAACCATGCAATGCAATGCATGCTTTCCTTGCAACTTCTTAAATAAGTTATAATGCTTAGTAGAGGAGTGTGAAAGTCACCTCCTTTTGCTTTTTACATTGTATACTTGTAGTAGTAGTTGCAAAGAATTAAGTTTGTACTCTTTTAGCTTTATTATCATGTTGTAGCTTTGGTTTCTCTTCAATGGAGTAAAACCTAAAGCTTTTATTTATATTGCCTTCTTAATTTTATTTTGAAAGGAATTATTTGCATTGTTAGTTCTTTGTTACTCCCTCCATTCAACTCCACACTATCACTTTCTTTTTTCACGTTTGCCAACGCATTTTTTACGCGCTAAATATCGTTAGCTACGTATTTTCAAAAAATATAAAAGTTAGATATTTTTAATGTACTCGTAACGACGAATAAAACAAGATCTCACATGAATATAATTTCATTTATGTATTGGGAGAAAATTGAAATTGAATGTTTAACTATGAATAGTGTACAAAATAGATAATGACAGTGTGGAGTTGAATGAAGGGAGTATAACACAAGTGATAAAAAAAATGAACAGAGATGTGTGTTAGTTACGTTCACATGATAGAAGGTTTTAGAGTTTTTACTGATATTGAAGAATTTACAGATTTTAAATTCAGATTTAGAAAATTATGACATGCATAATTGTAAGTTGTGGTTTGGATAATGCAATTTTAGAAATTTAAATGGATAGTAAACAATTCAACTCTCTATTAACTCCATCGCTCTCTCAACAATCCTTCTTTAACTTTCATTCTCACTCATTAACGTCAGATACCCTCCTATATGATAATTATGACAAATCACCTTTAACTTACACAGATTACATTTAAACACCTTCCATAAAAACATGAAGAATAATCGAGATTTCATGGATTGTTGGCTAGGTTAATATATTATTTGGTGGATTAATGAGTAATTGTGTAGGATAATAGTTAAATAAGTGTGTTATGGGGAATTGACTTAAATATTGAGTGGTTTGATAAATCAGCTAACGAAATAAGTTAATAGATAAATGAATAAAGTCACAGTATAGACGAAAATATAAATTTATAGGTACAACATAAATTTTAGAAAGGTGAAGGTACAATTAAATAAACCCAAAGACTTAGGAATACACCATATAATTTTCCAAAGAATAAACATAGTAGTCGACCGCAGAACGTTGGCCATGGTAAATCAAAAAAACGTTACTTAGAGATGTCAGTAAGGCGGGTTTTGGCGGGTCTCCCCCCACATCCTCGCCATTTGGGACGAATGCCGGTAATAATTTGATGGGTGATAAGGCGGGAGTACGTATTAAAAGTGTCATACGTCGCGGGTCGTGAGGCGTGTGCGGGTATCAAATGAGATCCGCCCCACAACCACCCCGCATGTCCCTGCCCACTTATACCTTATATACCCACCTTACACATCTCCGACTCACCTATAACAAAGATAATTATACTATAACAAATAAAAAATTTAATAACTTCAAAAAATAAAGTAAACTGATCCAAAAGAGAAATCTCATTACTTACCTAGTGCATGTCACTTTATGCTTTTTTTTTTTTTTTTTTTTTTTTTTTTTTTTTTTTTTTTTTTTTTGATTTGCTACTTTGTTATCTTGCCCATAACCCGTGACCAATGACACTTTTGTAAGTATTTGTAGTTGCGGGTATGTGTTAATTGAATGCTAAATTATTTCAGGGAACTTTGTGCAGATGTATTTGTATAAGTTATATGAGACTGATACATTTTAAATTCAAAAATAATATTTTTTTTTAAAAATTAATGAGGAGAAAAATAATTTGACGAGATAACGGGTCACCGTGGGGGGAAGCGGGTTCGTAAAATTGCACCCGCACAAATGTGGGGCGGGTATGAATAATACGCATTATAGTTCACTGATGCGGGTGGAGATTACCCATCCTCCGCATCCACCCGCCCCATTGACGTCCCTAATATTAGTGTCTTAAATTGGACTCAAAAAGATGGAACCAATTGAATGGCTCACAATCTTTCAAATGCATTATATGAGAGAATACGTCAATATCTTGCGATTAAGAAGGCATGGCCCTAATATTTTTACGCATTGCAAGACATTTGTTACGCTCATAGATCATCCCTTAACACTATAAATATAACCTCTAAATTGCTCTATTATCATCATATTCTAAGTTTAAGAATCATCAACTAAATTAATCATCTTTTTTCATATCTTTTATACACAAAACATCTCAAAATGAACAACTCCCAGAGCGCTAGCTACAATGCCGGCCAGGCCAAAGGCGAAGCCAAGGTACTTCCTTTGTCGTTCTACTCTTACTTTTTTTTTCCGATTAAATTTTAGTAAGTTTTGTGTAAAACCGTCGTCATAATAAATTTACAAAATGGTTTTACGTCTAAAATCGTCATTATAATAAATTTTGTGCAATATTATACTCCAAGATGTATGTTCAGCTGAAATTAACACTCAAATTCCCTTCAGGAGAAGACCGGCCAGATGGCAGACAAGGCCGGTGACATGATGCAGTCCGCTAAGGAATCAGTCCAAGAGGTACGACTTTAAAACTAACCTCGTTCTGTTAATCATTATAAATTTCGAGTTAGTCTCCTGTAAAACAGCCTACCGTAACTCAAAACAAAAATTACATCATAATATTCATAAGAAAATGTAAATGGGTCGGGTCACTAATTTTAATCACAAGACGACTTTAAATTAACCCGTGTATAAAATGATTTAACAATAAATTGGCATAACCAGCAATTTTATTAAGTTGTTTCTGACATTGTCCGTCGATGGTGTAATATGATGCAGGCTGGTGCACAGGTGAAGGCCAAGGCACAGGGAGCAGCTGAGGCCGTGAAGGACGCCACCGGCATGAACAAATAAATTAAAGAACAATGCAATGCAATGCAATGCAATGCAATGCAATGCATGATTTACTTGCAACTTCTTAAATAAGTTATAAATGATTAGTAGAGGAGTGTGGAAATGTCACCTCCCTTTGCTTTTTACATTGTGCTTGTAGTAGTAGTAGCAAAGAATTAAGCTTATAGCTTTAATATATATTGCCTTCTTAATTTAAATTTTAAATGAATTATTCCCATTGTTATTTCTCTCTTTGCTTCTTCTCCCTCAATTGGCAAATGTCTTTAAGTTAGAAATACAATTTCAATAATCTACCTTGATAGTAAATAATTTATTTGATATTTTAGTTTTTATTCACAATTTTTTTTGCATCGTCACAAGTCTCACGACTCTGGCCTCTTCAAATCTATAGGAAAATATTAATACAGTCCAACGTTATTGTCAACGAAAGAAAAAAAAAAAAAATAGGACACTTGGATAACATTTAACGATCACAAATTATGTCATACAAATCATTTTCCTTCTATATTTGTTTCCAACAATGTGTAATTACATATTTTAAATTTTTAATAAGTTTTATTGTATACTTATAAATTATATTGATGAACAAAATTGAATTTTTTTGTGCAATTATTGTCAAGAAACCATCTCAACCAAAAGCTTAAGCTAATGGTTGAAGTTCCTTGATTCGTTTTATACTCTAACACTCCCCTCACACGAAGGCCCATTTTTTGGGCTTGAAGTGTGGTTGCAGGCGGGATTCCCTTGCCTGTTCTGATTATCCACTTTTTTAGAATGGAGGGGGGTGGGATTCGAACCCGTGACCTTTGGTCACCTGGCTCTTATACCATGTCAAGAAACCATCTCAACCAAAAGCTTAAGTTAATGGTTGAAGTTCCTTGATTCGTTTTATACTCTAACAATTTTGGTTGTAAATAAAAAATTAGGTTGAATTTCACTTTTTATCAAAGTTATGGTGCCTAACTACTACATTTCTAAGTTATGGGCTTAATCTCACAAGACTAAAATTATGAGGGGCTAATCACCACTTTCGCGAACACTAAAATGTCATGATCTTTAAATCAACATGGGAACATAAAAACTAAAATAAATTAGTTGTACAACGTATAACAACTTTTTTTTTATATATTTTACAAAGTACCCATTTACTGATAACAATATACGGAGTAATATTTTACTGTACAATACTTTTACTTCCTCTATTTTACTGTACAATACTTTTACTTTCTCTATTTCGGTCATTTATTCAATACTCCCTCCTAGTCTAATTGTTGGTTCCCTTTCTTTTGGGCACCAAAATTAAAGAAATGAATTTGGATCATACAAAAAAACCCTACCCTACATGGAATTAAATTTGGATCACACAAAACTTACAAAAAAAGGAAAGGGGAACCAACACCCGACTAGCATCGAAAAGAAAAGAGGAACCAACAATCAGACTAGGAGGGAGTATAATATTAAACCGTACAATAATTTTTACTTCCTTTGTCCGGTCATTTGTTTACCTATTTTATTTTGAGGCATTTCAATCAACTGTTTACCTTTCTATATTAGAAATGCTTTTGATGGGTAATTTGATCATCAACGCTCAATTTGGTCCACTAGTTATCTAATAATTGATCATCTTCTCTTTCCTTGATCTTTATCAAAATCAAAGCTAATAAAATGACTGAGACGGAGGAGTACTAAATACCAATTTTAAAATTTATATGCAAATAGACCTTTACCTATTCCTTGTGCCTAATTGAGATGACTGAATTTATTTTGAGGTTTGCCCTAAACTAATGATGCATTTGCAATTCTTATATCCTACACCCATGTGTAGGATACTACATACTCCCTCCAACCCCCCACTCCCCATTCATCCTCAACTTCCTCCTTTTTTTTTCTTTTTTTCTTTTTTTGCTTTTTTTTCTCATAAAATTTTAAAACAAAAAATTAACTTCCACTTTTAAGAAAAAACTACCACGGTCATATTCAATTTATGTGTTACGTAGCGTTACATTCACGATATGACACTATTATATTCATTTTAAGTTTAGTGAATATGACAATATTGTTTAATGAATATGTGCGTTAAAGTGCGATATTCACAATAGGACACTATCATATTCACTTTCAGTTTTGTGAATATGACGGTATAGTTTGATGAATATGTATTATGTGGTGTGATATTCATCCCATAGTTCTATTATATTCACTTATACTTGAGTGAATATGACATTTATAGTTTAGTGAATATGACTTTATTGGTTCAAATATATTGAACAATAATCATGAACGTTTAATTTCATAACAAAACTGCATAATACAAAATAATTAAAAGGAAAAAAATTATGTGATATAATATGAATATGTCAATTACGTTATGTGAATATGTGAGAAAAAATAAAATAAATAACAAAACATATCAAATATGATCTCTATTTGTAGAGGAATAAAAATTATGAATAATAATACTCCCTCCCAGTCACTATAATGTTCCCTCTTTCCCAAAACGGATTATTCAAGTAATGTTCCCCTTTCTATTTTTAGAAACTTTTACTCTTATTTTATTCATTCCTCTCTCCTATCACCAAACCCCACACAACTCTTTTACTCCTATTTTATAACTTTCCTTTATGTTTTGGCCCCACAATTTTTTATTTAACTACTAATAATTCATCCCTCTCTCCTATCACCAACCTCACACAACTCTTTTACTCTTATTTTAATAATTTTCCTTAAGTATCGTGCCATTATCAAAGGGGAACATTATGACGACTGGGAGGGAGTATATTTTTTTATTATTTTCTAATTTATTAAATTTATGATTTATTTATTATAAGAAAAAAATTAAGAAAAGGGAGTACCATGCACCATACTCCTGGGTGCATGGTATAATTTACCATGCATTTGCCTTCTTCATTTGATAGAGTACAGCGCAACCCAGTTCAAATGGGCCGTTTCAGTAGTAGAATTTTATAGCGTTGTACAAAAACAGGCCGGCCCACAAGAGGGATTAGTTTCAAATAACTCCGTAGTAAGGCCCTTATTCATTCTGACTTAATTTCGGCTCTTTTCAGTTAAACTCGACTCTATTTATTTAAGTTTCACTCAGTTCAGTTCAGTTCATCTTTTCACAAATTATCTCTTATTTCGGTTCTATTCAATTTAGTTCAGCTCCATTCAATTCAAATTCAGTCCAGCTCCTTATAATCCCGAGTAACAACTAACAAAATAACAATTGCCCCTCTTATTAAAATGAGAGTAGATTAGTAGATTTTATAGTTTTTTTTTTTTCCAAACAATATTTTAATTGAATGTAAATAATGTATTACTCATAACTCATAAAAGCATCAAACTAATGAAAGAGAGTAGCATACTAGCACAAAATTATGGTCTAAAAGTTTAATATAACATGCCGTAATAAATAAAATTTAGCGATGCACAACATTTTTCTGTCGTATAAAACCCTTTGCAATAGCTAAAAAATTACGGAAGAGATCTTCTCCATTACTTTTTGGTCCATTGCCTTTCTAAATGTATATTTTCATTTCACTAATTAATCCTTTTATTTTATAATTAAAATACGACCATCGAATCGATGCAAAATTTGACCTATACCATTAAAGAGGCAACGGACCTCGAGAGGATCCTTACTCAAAAAATTATGTCTGAATGATAAAGATTTCAAAACAACTCAATTGTGCTCTGTATTAGCTTAAGAATTACTCATGTGATACTGTGAAAGTGTGAGTACAATAACTTTGTATAGAAGTTAAAAATCTATGTCCAAGAATTGGTTTGATTTTTGATACTAGCGTATCAGTAGAGATCATATGTCCCACTTTTATGTTCTATTTTGTGTCTTATTTCCTTAAGATCTTGACACGTCACACTTGAAATAATAAAAATGGTAATATTGTATATCAAAGTGCTAATGTGTCATTAGGAGAGATAATGGGACACAAGATGGGACATGAAATGGAACAGAGGATCTGCTATGCAATTACATATGTAATCTTGATAATCCACCTTGAGCCACACATCAATGTGATACATCATCGTCGACGTTTTCATTCCAAAAGACAATAATGCCCTTTGCACATTACTCTCATTTATCTCTCTAATTTTCTCTCTAATTCCACAAAAAAACCAACTAAATTATAAAAAAAAATCCGACAATAACAATTAACAAGATTATTTAGCATGACGGAACCCGAATCATCGGTACGCAAACACCATAATCGCTTCATTTGTTTTGTTAATTTTTATTTATGTGCGCATCGTTAAATCTATTCGTTAGTTGATTTAAGACACGCACTTACTTAATTGTAGTAAACATTGCGGTTTTTTTGCGCAAAATATGACATTGTGCAAACCATGGACAAACCACTAAGACTAAGCGTACGACCATGGACCAAACAATAAACCCCAACGTTTGACCATGGCAGCACGATGAATCCCAACGTGTGACCATGGCAGCACGATGAATCCCAAAGTGTGACCATGGCACCACGTTGAGAACTTGAGATCCAACGTGTGACCATGGAATCACGTTTGGATTCTACGTGTAACCCATGGAATCACGTTGAGATCCAACGTGTGACCCATGGTCCACGTGAGATTTGGACGTTTGGCCATGGTCGGGCTTTGAGATCCACTGTTCGGTCATGGTTGAACGTTGAGCGTCGTGGTTTGGCCATGGAGTGATTGTTCGGTCTCAACTTTCTATTTGTGGTCGGACAATAAACTCGTTTTCGCTTGTTTTTCTCTTGTTTAATGTAATTTATTAGGTTATGTATCGTTTTTATTGTCTAATTATTGTCCGAATTGCTTGAAACAGGATTCGTGGGAGAGTTTTGGCGAGAATTCAATGTTAGAAATTAACCAACATCGACTATAAAACTTAAATAATTGAAAAAAAAAACGCAAAGTTAAGATACGACAACAGACCATGGAACACACGGGAAAATTGCACGTTTGACCATGGACGAATGTTGTATCTCAACATACGACCATGGCAAAACGAGCAGAAACAAGGTGCAAGCCATGGCCACACGTTGAGATCCAACGTGAACCATGGTAGGCACGTAGAAACCCAACGTGTGCCATGGTACACACGATGAATCCCAACGTGTGCCATGGTACACACGATGAACCTGAATGTGGGCAACATGGTACAACGTTGAAACCCAATGTGTGAGCCATGGCTCACCTCCCCTTCCACAATTCGACACAAACAACAACACAAATCGACATCAATTTCGCAACAACAACACTACAAATCTACAATTCATCTAATTCAACTAATTAACAATAAATTAGCAACAATTTAACAAGAAACAGCTAACTAATTCAATATTAATTCAAAAAATTGGATACATCTTAAAACATATACTAATTAAACCTAATGCAATTAAATAACCAAATCCGAGTCATATAATCGATTAACAACAACAATAAGGGAAAAATACAATTATAAACAATTTAATTTCATAGTTTAACTTCAATTACTTATTAGAGAATATATTATATATAAGGAAAGATATTATTATGGGTATCATAATAATATCCTATAGAATATTATTTAGGAATATGCTTGGAGTATCCTCCAAGACGGTCTCCTATATATTGTAACCGATCTCATTAATAATAATCAAGTCATTCAGTTATATCTCCCTTCTATTATTTACATGGTATCAGCCTAAAATCGTTCCTCTCAAAAACCCTTTCGCTTGCTACAGTCTTGTGTTTACGCCGTCGGCCGGAGATGGTAGATGACGGTATTATACCATCTCCGGCGGGCAACACAAAGTTCTCCCGTAGAATCCTCCATAATATTAGAGAGATATTAGTATTTAATATTATTTAATAAATAATTAAAAAAAAAGGTGTCGGTTTCATAAACCACAAAACCCCTCCCCTGCCGTCATCTTCCTCAGACCAAAAACCCAACACCCTAATATCTTTCCTAATATATAATATATTCTCTAATATTACTATACAAATTTAACAAAAAAAGACTCACCTAATTCGTTTAGTGGCAGTGGTGGCAGCGGCCATGTGGTGTTGGTGGCGACTTGATGGTGGTGGCGGCGGCGTGACAAAGGTGGTGGCGGTGGTGGCGTGCGGCCTTGGCAATGGTGGTGGAAGAAGTGTTGGTATTTTTGGGTTTTTTGAATTAGAGAGAATTTGTGTTTGTTAGTGAGATGGTAGGGGTAGCGGCGTCTTTTTTACTAAAAACGTCGACGATATTTACAAACCGAGTTATATTACTATTCAATATTAGTATAAATATACAAAATCTTACCCATGCAAATTACAGTACAATAATACTTAATCGAGATTAAGCTTATAACTCTTCTAACAATCAGACCAAATGATATCCCTGAGTTAACGACTTTTCTCACCTGCTGCGTCTGTTCCCAAGGGATTTCCTCCTGCGGAAGAAAGATTTCCGTGTTTGAGTTATGGTAGGACGAAAATAATTCGGTTTTCCTTAATATATTATGTGAATATTACGGGAAATTGTTTACCAAAAGATAAAAATTATGAAATATGGAATAGAAATATCCGGAACATTCCAGAACATTCTGACTCGGGATTTAACGGTTATCAGAAAATGGAGACGGTTTTAGGCCCGGACTACGAATGTACTCTAATTACTGTCAAAACGACCGTATCGGGGCGTAGATGACAACTAAGAGGTAGATATTAATATTTGAGCGATCACTTGACGATAATCTTACTAATTGTCACAAATCGTTCCGCGTACCAAACATGCGTCCCAATCATCACCGGGTGGTTTGCGGGAGGTGCAGAAATGAGGTATCTATACTATACTCGACCGAGTACGCCATATACTCGACCGAGTACCTCTTTGGGCGGTCATTTTGAATCGATGACTATGTTATTACATTTGTTTTGAGTCATAGGGTTGGTACACATGTATATTTTGGGTCTTAAAGCATTCTTTTATATATGTGACGGTCTTGATACGTAAGTTACCAAATGCTATGATAGGGACAATGCCGGCTTATGAGGGATACGTGTTGGATATAAAGGACATGAAGTATATGTGGTTCTGAGGGATAGTGGACCTAGAAAAGAGTAGATTGATGAGCTAAATGAGGCTAGGAACATGTTTTGTGAAATATGGTGAATGTTATAGTCGTGTGTTGATTAATATAAATGTAAGAGTATATGGACAGGGTAATGTAAGTTTAAAGAAACGTGAGAATTAAAGATTGAGATGAGGGATACGAATAGTGGCATATTGGGATGTGTAAGGATTTATGGAGGGAGACGGTTAGGATTTGTTGGTTAGGGATATATGTAATGAAAGGTCATTATAGAGGGATGGAAATGAATGAGATCGAGTTATGCCGCGATGGGTAGATAGTGGTCGAGTTTGGGAATTTGGAATATCTAGAGGTGAGCCTAGTGTGTAATTCTTTGGACAATTAACGGTATGAGGTGAATTTTGGCTTCTAGAGATACGAAAGGGAGATACGACTAATTGAAGAGTAACCGTTAGTGTGTGGACTTGTTGGTGACAAAGGTGAGTGAGAAGCAAGATGAGAGATGATAAATTGTAACGCCCCGAAAAACAAGCAGACAGCTCAAAATAGCTCTTTTACAAATAAAAGACAGCAGCGGAAATACAAGGGCGTCACCGCCGTATTCCCCCTTCGGAGAATATAAGGCTAAACAATTAAAATAAATAAACTATTTACAACTTATACTTATTATCATCTATAATGCCAAATCCTCACACTTGACCTTCCCCGATACCTGTACCTGAAAAAGAGTGAAAGTAACGGAATCAGCCAACCACAGGCTGAGTATGACTCCAGTTCCCTCCCCCGGCTTTATGTCATATCCTTTATTCAATAAGCCTTATTACCATATATCACCCAATAAATTAACTTACCAAAATACAGCATTCCATGCCCAGAACCAACCCGGTATACCAAAAACATTATATGACTACCATACCAACAAGATATATATATTCATATGACACTAATACCGGTATACCATTACTGAAAAGAATAGACATTACGGAGTAAATCTCCCACCGGGTCTAGAACCCATCTCCGTGTACACAAGCTAAATAGTTTTTCTCCATGGGCCAACGCCCTTAGTTTATATATTGAGCCAACGCTCGTAGGGCCAACGCCCCTCTCTTTATATATATGGAACCAACGCTCCTGGAGCTATTGCTTCTGGGGCCAACGCCCCTCATGTGTACACAGGTTATATAATAATGTCATCCCAATCCAATAATCGTATCCTGAATGTTACAATTGGCCAATTATGCAATATGACAACAGAAGTACCCTTATCACAGCATACATTCATAAGACGGTAATTAATATAACATGTGAGCAGTATAACCATTATAAGATGAAATTAACAACAAACTAATATAACTGATTATTTCTAATCTCTTATTTCAAATGTAAACAATTACTTATATCGACGAAGGGTCCTGAAATCATACCTTAATGTAATTGGATGAGTTACGGGTGGATGATTGAAGGGATTACTCGACTGCCAATTATTCATGTTTTATGGTAGATAAAAATCTTAGGGGCTTTTATATGGAGGAGTGTATGAAAATATATGTCGGCTTAGAATTAGATTAGGATGGTCTCTTACTTAGTCTAGTCATTAGTCACTACACACATGTTACATAGGTATATCTAACTTTAGTTGCAAAGTCAAAAGCATGCTATACATTTACCATCAATTTGTATTAAAATCTCTTAACCTTTGTAATAATAATAGAGTAGTAATAAAAATGAAGCTCATAACAAATCCCGACTTATATATTCTTAGACAATTTACTAAAATGGAGCCGTCTTCATGTATACAGAAAAATATACGAGTTTAGTTTATAAAGTTTCTAATGGTCCTATTATTATATATCTTAAAACTAATTTTATTCGGGGTATTACATAAATGATAAGAAGAATGATAAGATATTGATATGAATTAATGGAATTAGAGTTGTGGAGTTACGGGAAAATAAACAAATTACTAAATATTTAGGTAGAAAGAGCAAGGAGATGAATTATTAATTGGTATTATTGAGTAAAAAGGGAGAAAGAGGGATGGAAGTAAGTTGAGAGAACGTTGACCGGAGTTAAGGAGCATGAAGGTAGACAATTATGGAAATGTACGATAGCCTCACTAAAGGGTGTGAGTTAATGGTTATATATGAGAGCAGGACGATATGTTAGCCGTGAGTTTCGAGGTATTAAGGGAATAAGAAGCTTGTAGAGTGTTTACACGATATGAGATTTTGGTGGAGAGTTAGGTAACGATGCAGTAAAAGGTAGAATTTGAAATAATGATGAGGTAGATTTTGTTGATGGATTTGATGTTCGTTATTTGGGATGATAACCAAAAAGAGGAAACGAATTGTTATATTAAGAAGTGATAGTAAAAGAGTAGTTGCATGGGAGATGGTGGTGTCATAATGTTGTCTAGTGGTTAAGGATGAGGTTAAATAGAGAAGTTAGTCGTTCTAAAAAGATTATTTTTTTGGAAGCTTGATTGGTATGTGTGGATTGGACGGAGTATAAAATGTGGATATATGAGGTATTCACTGGTAATTGGGTACTGATGATATGGCTACGTTCGCCGGGTGGTGATAATTGAGTGTATGAGAGGATATGTTATGAAGAGCACCTGAGTTAAGTCCGGATGAGAGGTATTCATTATCAAGTGGTAACTTACGTACTCAGGATTGGCTAGTTACATTTGATTATGGGTCCTTGATATGTGTAGATGTTTGTGTGAGGTTCTGACCTCATGAGTCATGGTCTGGATAATATTCAGAAGGTTGGTATTTGTGATTCCGTTTATTATGTTGCATCGTGATCTAGTAGAGCGTTTTTTAGAAAGTCTTCTGGTCAAGGAAGTGTTACTCAGTCAGTGTTATGAGGTTGTAAAATTTATGATGGCTATCGACATGGTTGTTGTGCCTAGAGTGGCGATCTGGACACGGTATTTTCGTGTTGTCATACATTGTTGTTTGTTTACTGCTATTTTCTATCAGTGTCGGTCGGGGCATATAGACCGTTGTTTTGTTTCCCGATGTTTCTTACCAGTGTCGACATGGGAGTGAGAATAGAGTATGATATGAAAGAGAGTTGGGTATGGTTCTATTGTTGTCATGGTATACTAATATTCTGTTAATGGGACACAGTTGTGAGAGGTTGTGGGAGTACTTTTGATCTTGTTTTAGATGAGGCATTGGTGGACGTAGTTGTGGCAAGAGAATTGTGGAGCATGTGTGATATTGAACTGGAACTACAAGTGGTTTAGCACCTTTTATTGGGACAGTGAGTATAGAGTTTTGGGAGTTAGTATCATGTCAAGCCAAGGGTGAGTTTTGTGGTAATAAAAGTGTTGGAATATGTGTCCTCCGACAATAATGCGATCACGACTGTTGATCATGATGATCACATGTTAAATCTCATTATAAAGAATACAATTGGGAAGTAATATTTTTACTGTCAACTGGTCAACATATATCGGTAATGATTGGCTGACTAGAGTTTGACATTACTGTCGTGCGACGGTGGTGATCAGTTGACCCCCTAGGTCATACCTATAGGGCAACACTCTTAATTGACCATTTAATTAATCGTATAATGTTACGAGTTAATTAAATTACTTGAAAATTGACGGACGATTTTGGAAGTTATATTTACGTATTTCATTGAAATGTGATTAAATGAGATACTGATGCGAGTAATTGAATCGTTTCATTACTCGGATGAAATAATTGTTTAAGGTAACAATTGAAATTGAATGAATTATTATAAATACAATCTGTTGTGATTTATAAATGGTAAAATATTTTGGTACAAGTAATTATGAAATTACTAAGTCAATTTTTGTATGTGACGTATTTTTATTAATGCGTTGATTTTTAATATGTTAAAAAAATACATAACAATTTTATGTGACATGTGACATGTTACATATTGACAAATTGACAAAAATAATATGGACTCCATGTTATAAGTGTACCGAAATTAAAGGGGTATTAGGCTAATATTGTGTTGTTTAATTTAATAGAAAACACAATGATTACCTAATAGCCTAGCCATGCAACCCTAGTTTGCATTGTGAAGACAAACAAGAGCATGCATTGGCTCCCCTTTTGCCTCTCTCCCACCCGGTTTTATGAAGAGGAAAATCACTTGGTTTTTCCTCTTAATTTTACCTAATATACAATAATGTAATTGTATTATTCATTCATACTTTCACTTATCTAAAATAAGAGTTTTAGAGAGATAAAAAGCTCTCATTCTTCCTCCTCCAAAAACCGAAATATTAAGTGTTATATATAATATTTTGGGTCATTTTCTACAAGATTAATATTGTACTAGTAACTATAATATTAATTTTAATTAAGAGTAAGCTTTGGGTATTATTCCTTGGGAGAGATCCTACACTTGGATCTTTGTTCATCCAAAAGGAAAGCTCAAGAACAAAAGAGAAGGAGATCTCTTTTGTGCCCATTTGAACCGAAAATCCAATGTAAGAACAATGTTTCTTCCTTATTTTGTTTTAATGTTTGCATGCATAAGATCAATCAATAATTTTATGACGAATTAAATTATAACATATATGAATATGTTAAGTATAAAGATCTACTTTTCCTTCAAAAAGAAGTGAACTTGAGAAGCTAATGTGAGTGTGTGTAATAATCGTGGATCATGAGTTATGATTGTGGAGATAAGTGCATGTATAAAGAAGTATGTCGTTTGTGGTATAGGTTATGTGGTGTGCCGAATGAATTGAGGTATGAGAATAACTAGAGTAAGAGATCCCTGGATATAGGAATAGATATAGTAGGTGTCGAGGCTATAGGCGGATATCATTGACATGCGGAAGTGATGAGAATATATAGTTAAGGATCTAGTATTAGTGAGAGTTACGAGGACGTAACATCCCCCTACTACTAAGAGAATAAAAATTCTCTTAGTTTTTCCTCCAAAAAGCATATAGCTAAATAAGGTAATAAATAAAATTTCCTTTTTACATTATTATCTTTTCAATTAATATATTCTTATAAATAAACTCTAATTTTTTAATTAAATTCATAATTATGATTTTTTCATTAAATAAAATAAAATTGATATTAAATTAGGCTAAATCATCAATTACTCCCTTTTATAGTACACTTTTTCAAAATTACTCCCTTTTATAAAAAATTTTAAAAATTACACCCAAAAAATTGCTGAAATTTTTAAATTGCTCCCAAATCCCTATTTTTGTACATTTAGGACGAAAATGCCCTTGATTCGCAGAATTGGGTCATTTTGTTTGCTTCATATCTGGAGTTTTACATAGACAAAAATTACGTTCTTTATACGGATAGAATCTTGAAGAAGTCTACTTTCCAATGGCGTTGGAATCAATAAGTTTTACCGTGTGAATTTTGCCCAACAAGCCTTCAAAGACTGATACGATTTTAAGACAGATTTGCGTCTTTCCACGAGAATTGCGATTCCCGACAAACTACAAATCACCCAGAAGTCTACCTTACCAATTCGGAAACTAGACTCAAAGGGCTACAACCATGTGAAAGGGCGTTTACATTAAATCAAAATAACACCATGGAAATGGCTCCTCAATATCAGACACGAATCTGGAAAAACAGGAATTTCGGTCTTAAAATCGTATCAATCTTTGAAGGCTTGTTGGGCAAAATTCACACGGTAAAACTTATTGATTCCAACGCCATTGGAAAGTAGACTTCTTCAAGATTCTATCCGTATAAAGAACGTAATTTTTGTCTATGTAAAACTCTAGATATGAAGCAAACAAAATGACCCAATTTTGCGAATCAAGGGCATTTTCGTCCTAAATGTACAAAAATAGGGATTTGGGAGCAATTTAAAAATTTCAGCAATTTTTTGGGTGTAATTTTTAAATTTTTTTATAAAAGGGAGTAATTTTGAAAAAGTGTACTATAAAAGGGAGTAATTGATGATTTAGCCATTAAATTATAAAGTATAAGTTGCTAAATTTTTCAGTAATGCAATAATTATTACTATTGAGAATAACTTGACACATGCTTACTATTAGTTTCGTGATAAAAAAACATTCGCTAAAAAAAATCACAACTTAAATAAATTTTTTTATTAGTTTTTCATTTCATTTTTTTTGTTTCATATCAAAATACAATGGAGTGTACTGATAAATATTAATGAGGTGCAAATTTTAAAAGTATAAATCCTCATATATACTTCTCTAATGTTTTCCCTCTGAAATGCTCAAATTTATATATTGAAACAAATTAGATTTTCAATTATTAAACTAATTTTCCATTTAAAATAATCTATACATAAAAATTGTATCTCCTATTATTAACTTCGTGACGAAAAAAGTTTTTTTTAAAAAATTTGATGTAGTTATAATATTTTCATAAAAAAAACACAATTCATGGAATTATTCAATTCTTTTGATTAATTTTAATACTAGTTATTTTTTATAAGAATTTGCGAGATATAAATCTAAAATCTATATTTAATACACTAAAAATTAAAAAGCCTATATTTACCGCGCATCTGCGCGGGATCTACACTAGTTTATCTTAAGAGGAGTAGGATGCGACAAAGAGAGTTTGATGGTTGTACATGTTATAGTATAATTGGAAGTTTGAGTGTTGGTGTAGAGTAAAGGATGGATTTGTGTTGGGGTTGATTTTTATTACAGGTAATGGCAGTGCTTGTAGTAGTATGATGTTTACGAGTGTGAGTAAGTACTTCGAGGACGAAGTTCGTTTTAAGGGTGGTAGAATGTAACATTCCGTTTTGACGGTTGATCTTATTTGGTGGATTGTCTTGGTATTGAGGGTGCTAGTGAGCGTTATGGAAGTAAGACAGAGTTGGCAACACATATGTTGTGAGTATCCGATAGTACTGTGGAGTTAGCATTGAGAGTTTATGCTGTAGTTGAGACGATATTATGAGCCATAGTGTGGAAGTAAGCGTGGTTGGTGAGTTAGTGTTAGGTGTTCATGTTTTATAGGTTGTGTAACACCCCGTATTTTATTAAGATGGATAAAATTCTTTTAATTGCTATTTT
Organism: Silene latifolia; assembly: GCF_048544455.1. NCBI lineage: Eukaryota > Viridiplantae > Streptophyta > Magnoliopsida > Caryophyllales > Caryophyllaceae > Silene > Silene latifolia. The sequence continues at coordinate 204,673,141 of NC_133536.1, read as the reverse complement.
GAATTTAATTACATCATTTAACGATTTATATATATATGCTTAGCTAATTAATTAATTTCATCATAATTCGATACGTTAATTTTAATAATCATTAATAAGTTTATTTAAAGTTAGTTCGAGTTTATTGAAATTAGTTCGAGTTTATTTATTTAATAATTTCCGTTTCTTTACGAGTCCTTATGAAAGTTGTTTTAAGTAAACCCGAGATGGATTTTGGGAACAAAACCGTCCAATTAGCTATTTTGAGCTTATTTCACTAAATTAGCAATTTTTATTAATATCCGTTAGTTTTGTTAAAATCGCTAATAATTCCGATTCAAGCTGATATTGTATTATTTACGTTAACTAGCTGAGTTTATTTTATTTTCACTCATTAAATTTATTTATTTTTGATTCCGTTTTATTACTGAAACTTTTACTCAAATCGGTTAAATTTAACTCGAAACGGTTTTAATAACGATCGAAGTTACTTAACGATGAAGAAACGTACGTATAATAAATAGCAGGCAGGCAGGCTGCTCCCTCATTTTCTCACGTATCATTCTTCTTCTCCCTTCTTTTTTTCTTCTTTTACAATTCTTTTTCAATTTTTTTTTATTTTAAATTGATTCTGTTCCTCCGTTTGTCATCCGTTATCAATGATTTTCGTTCCATAGTGCTGCTCTCATCATTCCTTTCAATCCGTTGTAAGTAAAATTCATTTTCGTCATGTATTTTTACAAACCCATTTATATTTTCAGTTTTTTTTATTATAAGACGGTTGTATGTACTAAAATAGACGGTCTGGTAGAAGATTTGTTAGTCAGTTGTATAGTTGAGACGGTGTATACTGATATGTGGAGATGATTGAGACGGTGTATACTGACCTCTAGGGATCATTTGGGATGCTAGCTAGTAAGTGGTATATTTAAGACGGTGTATGCTGACATGTATGGATAGTTTTGGGATCTTGTTTAGTTGTGGTATTGTGCAGTAAATTAGGACTGTTTTTGAGTCCGCTTTGCAGGTACTTTGGGACATTTTTGGGACTGTTTTGACTCGGTTTAGGACTGGTTTAGGATGGATTGAACTCTGTTTTGGTACCAGTTTTGTGCAGCCTTCTGATTTTTTTGGGACAGTTGAAATGGAGGCCGTGTGGGCTGTTTTTGGCCTCGGTTTTAGGAGCCGTGACAGCTGAGAGTTGGGCTCGATTTTGGGACGGATAAAATGGTGCTTTATGGGACTGTTTCTAGGGCGTAAAAGTTGTGACAATTTTCTTGGTATGCCTGTCAAAAGGGAGGGTCATAATGGTTTATGAACATAAGACAAAAGAGCTAATGAATATGATTTACATGTTTTGATTTAAATTAATTTCCGTCTCATATTTTTATATAACGATAATTCGTTAATATCGTCCCTTCACATAATTATTTTAGGTGACTCATATGTGGTTGAAGATGAAGAGTAATTTTGGGTTTTAGAAGCTTTCTCAAGTTTATTGCTTGTCTCTTTGCTAGCTTAAGGTAACTATTCCGAGTTACTCGATTTAATTAATGTCACATTAGTAGTTAATGTGGTGTTTGTTGTTTGTTAAGTGTTTAGGTGATTGATAATGTGTTACTTTCGTTTTTGACATGATAGAAATTGGAAATGGCATGAGAATAATATTGTGATAAATTTTGTAATTTGGGCCAAAGTAGGCCAAGACTCGAGTGGGCAGTTGACCGAACGAGTTTGGTCAAACTAGGTTTAAACCAGTCAGCCTCGATTTGACCGATGACCCGTCGCGGGACTCGGGTCGAGGGTTTGTCTTTGAGGTAAGATTAGTTGTTATTGTAGGTTTTATGTTATGCCTTGATATTGGTAATTATCTTTTCACATGTTGGTTGTTGGATGAATTGGTTGCCTTATACTTGAGTCTTCTTGCCTTGTTGTCATTTTAGCTTGTTCTCATGAATTATGAGATTAACGGTCAACTGGAATTTGGATTATTATTGATATAGAGGATATTGTTGGATTGTATCTTTGTAAAATAGACATTTATATAGCCTTTCACATGATAGAATGTTAGCATTTAGGTTGGTAAGTAGGACTTTTTGCCCTCTTAAGGTTAAGTGGGTGTCTTACTTGACTTGTGTGGTGAGTCTTGTGTGGTGTGGGCTAAAGTATTCAAGCCGGGACTAGCTGTGACTAGGTCCTAGGTGAGTATTTCGGCCTTCATCATAGATAGGTCTTTATAGTCTCTGACGAGTATATGTTCACTGCTTGATAGCCTTTGTGTTCCTGACTAGTGGATTTATATCCAAGTTGGGGCATGACCTCAGGTACTTATTTTGATAGTATGGGGTCAACTTAAGTACTAGCCAACCCTTCGGTGGTGTCCTTAGGGTACTCACTTCACTTTGTTTTAAAAAAGTTGTGGGTCTTGGGTGCGGTGGTGTGTATCCGCATGTCTAGGTCTCAAGATTTTAGGCTAGGGTTGTGTTGTCTCTTGGCCATGTTTTCTTAATAGTAACCGCCGAGCCAAGATACCGGTTCGATTACCTTCCCTACCTCGTGGTATAGACTCGAGTTACAAAGTGACTATTGACGGGACTAAGAACTTATGCCTGTCTTTGATATATTGCCCTTTCTTGTTTGATGATTCTATGAATCATAGAAGGTGAGATGCAAGCCGGCTATGGTTGATAGAGTTTGGATTCCTGGATGTTATGTGATTCACATGATAGTGTAGTATGAGTCGGTCTAGTATTCACATGCTAGGACTATGTGGCGTTATATTGTTGTTGACATGATAAGCACGATTGCCTTAGCATCTATATGCTAAGGCAGTGTGTGATTCGTATTCATATTCTTATGTTTACATGTTATATTAATTATGACATTTCGTGGCTGGGAGAACTCGGAGTTACTCCCCACTGACTGTGGCTTTCGTATTTGTATAAAATGCGAATGACAGGTAGGTGATGCATATATGGGGTACATGGACGAGCTAGCGAGCAAAGTAACCTTGGGACCTAGATTGGCTTTATTTATGGTGACCCTTAAACCCTTTTTATGTCACATACATTTTAGGGACATATGTCTCCCTCTTTACATTTGGTTGTATAATTTGCTATTCGCGACTTTAGCGATGGTTAGGTTATGAAACTTCTAGTTAGACCTTGTATGTTTGACACCTTCCAATTTGGATATCTTTATAACAGGTTCAGGTTTTAAAAATTACAAGTTTTTACCCAAATGAACCTATTACAAACATATCCATGCAGTTTTATTCTAGAATTACGTGTTTACTTTTCCGCAATAAATGAGGGTGTGACAAGTTGGTATCAGAGCATATTTGCTCCCGACGCACGTTTGTGCACCCCAATATAAATAACTTGACCTTAAAATAATAAACTTGAGAGATGGGTAAGATGGGTAGATTTAGGATCTTATGTTGTAGTCTCTTTGTGTTTGCTCTTTGTTAGGTACTAACATGTTTGTTGATTGTTATTTAATAATTGTTGCGTTCTTGGATCTTTGACCGTGAGCTTATCTATAGCTAATGGAATTATTACCCTTATTATAAAAAAATTTTGAACTAAAGGTTTTGAAAATATTTTAATGTTTTTCACTGGTGTTAAAGCTTGTTATTGGAGACGTCTGATAATTAGTTTTATCATTTGTTGGTGTAAAAATGTATTTTTATGTCTTTGAATTGGAATATTGATGTTCTTGAGTGATCGCCAAGAGTATCTCCGTTCCATTGAAAGGACACTTATATTTTACGAAGATCAAGATTTAGTGCCGATTGCTGAGGATTGAAGATTTGTTCAACCTTTGAAGAATGCTTCTACTTCCTTGAAGATGTTTCTCGTTCTTTTTGTATCTCGCCTTATTCTTAATCTCTTTGTGCTTATCCTCCTTCTAAACTCCCTTCTGTTTTACTTTAAAAGCTACGCTTGTACTCCTAACTTGTCTTTTGTTCCTTGTTTATCCTCCCTTAACGCCATTTGATAGTACTCTTTCTTGTGAGGAATGTTGACCTTGGTTGGAAAATTCGACTTTTGAGGAGATTGTTTGTGTTTGACCCTTTCCTGGTTTTGAGAGGATTTGATGATGGAAAGACTTAGGTAATGTGATGAGACATACTTAGTGATTCTTATACCTATTGATCCTTGATAAAGTCAGTACGTTGGATTGGGGGATTTTGTGTGTCAAGTGTGAGTTGCATTGGTTACTAAGGTTATGGAACATGGCATTGTTGTTTATGTTTGGGATACTAGTGCTTAGTGCTTGACTTAAAATGGATGAAACTGAATGGTGGATTTGAGGATATAGGATTGACTAAGTAGTCGAGTTTGTGATTGGCTTCCATAATCACTTTGGATATGAGGGTTTGATAATGTATAAGTTACCATGGGAGAAATGGTAAATGTGGGATTATTAGTTGGCTTTAGTGAGTGATATTGATTACTACTTGAGGTATGGTATGAGAGTTCTTGAGTTGAGAGAGACTTAGTATTGAGAAGAATTTGTTAACCCTATAGTTTTATAGACCTTGAGGTCGTATTGAGTAACTGAGATGATGGGATGATGTTGTAGCTGAGTGTAGTTCCGCTTTTGGGAATCCTTAATAAGTAAAAGGGTAGAGAAACTTGAGATCCTATTGATTTTTCAAATTTTGGGATTGATATGATACTACCTTGTTTTGAAATGAGAGCCTTGTGGAATATTAGAGAAACCTTCTCTTGGAGTTTAGAGCTTGGTATTGGGATTCTTGATTGAAGGTTTACCTTTTTGAGGAATCCATAGTTGACACTAGTTGGATACGAATATAGCTTTGTTGGAAGCCTTGACCTTAGGCTTGTGAAAGTTGTTTCTGGATGTTTGAGGATTTGGAGCGATGAGATCACACTTATAATGGAGTACCTTGTTTCAGGGAATAGATTAGGATGAGGTAACATAAGCGATTGAGAAAACCCTTGGGAGTGATGTGGTTATGAGTTTTGTTGTTAGGAAGTTTTCGGAACCGTTTTGAGTGATGTTGTTGTTTGAGATAAGAGTGTCTGGCGTTTCCTTGTTGTCTAAATTCCCTCTCTCCTTGATCATAAGTGTTACCGTTCATACCTCATTTCCTCACTTCATCTTGCTCCTCCTTTAAGTTTGACACTCGTATCTTGTGAAACTCTATCTTTAACATCCTTGTAATTTTGACTTCAATTTTTACCCTATGAAAGTCATTATAGCTCTTTTGTTGGTTAAGTTTGAGCACTCTTAACATACTTTGTTTTTATGCTATCTAAGTTACTTTCCTTTTTGTACAACTTCTAAACTTTCAAGCTACCAGTTTCGATTCATTCTTAAAAGTGTATGTCACTTCTGCAAACCTAACCTATTTTTGAAGACTTGAAAATGAAAATTTGATTTAGTTCCCTAGTCCTTCCTTGAATATAAACTCATTTATCGTAATTTTAATTACTAGAACCGAAATTTCTTTAAATTTTATCCAATTTCTATTAACCTTGATCTATTTATGACTTCTTTGTCAAAGTCTAATATTATATTTCCGGAATTTAACTCCCCTTTTAGTTTAAAGGTGAAACCTTTATTTCTATTTTGGCTTTTTGCAAAAGAAAATTTGAGTAGATTACCTTTCTCTTATTTTGATTTTAACGTTGATCGGATGTTAGAACTAGTTATTGGAAACGTTTGATAACTTGTTCTACGCTTGTCGGCGAATAGTTTTTGTTTTAAATTTGTCTCTGACTTGGAAAGTTAGCGTTCTTGTGTGCACGACAAGAGCATTTCCGTTCCATGAATGAGACTTATATTTTTGAAAACTCTTCATTAATGTTTTTGAAGGTATTTTGATTTTGATTTATATAAATGATTTGCCTTTTTACCTTATCTTTGATTTGGAATGTGATGTTCTTGAATACGTAACGAGAACACTTCCGTTCCCTTGATGAGAATATGGTTCTTTTTTAAACTTTTATTTGAAACTTTTGAAAGAATTTTGATTCTTACGATAAATAACCTTTAAAATGTTTTGGTTACCGATTCCAAAGTTCCAGTTTTGTTTTATATAACCTTTCATTTCTACTTTCAAGTTTCGAGGACGAAACTTTTTAAAAGGTGGGGTGATTGTAACACCCCGTATTTTATTAAGATGGATAAAATTCTTTTAATTGCTATTTTGAATTTAATTACATCATTTAACGATTTATATATATATGCTTAGCTAATTAATTAATTTCATCATAATTCGATACGTTAATTTTAATAATCATTAATAAGTTTATTTAAAGTTAGTTCGAGTTTATTGAAATTAGTTCGAGTTTATTTATTTAATAATTTCCGTTTCTTTACGAGTCCTTATGAAAGTTGTTTTAAGTAAACCCGAGATGGATTTTGGGAACAAAACCGTCCAATTAGCTATTTTGAGCTTATTTCACTAAATTAGCAATTTTTATTAATATCCGTTAGTTTTGTTAAAATCGCTAATAATTCCGATTCAAGCTGATATTGTATTATTTACGTTAACTAGCTGAGTTTATTTTATTTTCACTCATTAAATTTATTTATTTTTGATTCCGTTTTATTACTGAAACTTTTACTCAAATCGGTTAAATTTAACTCGAAACGGTTTTAATAACGATCGAAGTTACTTAACGATGAAGAAACGTACGTATAATAAATAGCAGGCAGGCAGGCAGGCTGCTCCCTCATTTTCTCACGTATCATTCTTCTTCTCCCTTCTTTTTTTCTTCTTTTACGATTCTTTTTCAATTTTTTTTTATTTTAAATTGATTCTGTTCCTCCGTTTGTCATCCGTTATCAATGATTTTCGTTCCATAGTGCTGCTCTCATCATTCCTGTCAATCCGTTGTAAGTAAAATTCATTTTCGTCATGTATTTTTACAAACCCATTTATATTTTCAGTTTTTTTTATTATAAGACGGTTGTATGTACTAAAATAGACGGTCTGGTAGAAGATTTGTTAGTCAGTTGTATAGTTGAGACGGTGTATACTGATATGTGGAGATGATTGAGACGGTGTATACTAACCTCTAGGGATCATTTGGGATGCTAGCTAGTAAGTGGTATATTTAAGACGGTGTATGCTGACATGTATGGATAGTTTTGGGATCTTGTTTAGTTGTGGTATTGTGCGAAAATTAGAATTTTTTTGAGTCCGCTTTGCAAGTACTTTGGGACATTTTTGGGACTGTTTTGACTCGGTTTAGGACCGGTTTAGGATAGATTGAACTCTTTTTTTGGTACCGATTTTTGTGCGGCCTTGATCGCTTTTGGGACGATTGAAATGGAGGCCGTGTGGGCTGTTTTGGCCTCGGTTTTAGGAGCCGTGACAGCGAGTTGGGCTCGATTTTGGGACGGATAAAATGGTGCTTTATGGGACTGTTTCTAGGGCGTAAAAGTTGTGACAATTTTCTTGGTATGCTGTCAAAAGGGAGGGTCATAATGGTTTATGAACATAAGACAAAGAGCTAATGAATATGATTTACATGTTTTGATTTAAATTAATTTCCGTCTCATATTTTTATATAACGATAATTCGTTAATATCGTCCCTTCACATAATTATTTTAGGTGACTCATATGTGGTTGAAGATGAAGAGTAATTTTGGGTTTTAGAAGCTTTCTCAAGTTTATTGCTTGTCTCTTTGCTAGCTTAAGGTAACTATTCCGAGTTACTCGACGAATTAATGTCACATTAGTAGTTAATGTGGTGTTTGTTGTTTGTTAAGTGTTTAGGTGATTGATAATGTGTTACTTTCGTTTTTGACATGATAGAAATTGGAAATGGCATGAGAATAATATTGTGATAAATTTTGTAATTTGGGCCAAAGTAGGCCAAGACTCGAGTGGGCAGTTTGACCGAACGAGTTTGGTCAAACTAGGTTTAAACCAAATCGACCTCGATTTGACCGATGACCCGTCGCGGGACTCGGGTCGAGGGTTTGTCTTTGAGGTAAGATTAGTTGTTATTGTAGGTTTTATGTTATGCCTTGATATTGGTAATTATCTTTTCACATGTTGGTTGTTGGATGAATTGGTTGCCTTATACTTGAGTCTTCTTGCCTTGTTGTCATTTTAGCTTGTTCTCATGAATTATGAGATTAACGGTCAGCTGGAATTTGGATTATTATTGATATAGAGGATATTGTTGGATTGTATCTTTGTAAATAGACATTTATATAGCCTTTCACATGATAGAATGTTAGCATTTAGGTTGGTAAGTAGGACTTTTTGCCCTCTTAAGGTTAAGTGGGTGTCTTACTTGACTTGTGTGGTGAGTCTTGTGTGGTGTGGGCTAAAGTATTCAAGCTGGGACTAGCTGTGACTAGGTCCTAGGTGAGTATTTCGGCCTTCATCATAGATAGGTCTTTATAGTCTCTGACGAGTATATGTTCACTGCTTGATAGCCTTTGTGTTCCTGACTAGTGGATTTATATCCAAGTTGGGGCATGACCTCGGTACTTATTTTGATAGTATGGGGTCAGCTTAAGTACTAGCCAACCCTTCGGTGGTGTCCTTAGGGTACTCACTTCACTTTGTTTTAAAAAAAGTTGTGGGTCTTGGGTGCGGTGGTGTGTATCCGCATGTCTAGGTCTGCGCAGATTTTAGGCTAGGGTTGTGTTGTCTCTTGGCCATGTTTTCTTAATAGTAACCGCTGAGCCAAGATACCGGTTCGATTACCTTCCCTACCTCATGGTATAGACTCGAGTTACAAAGTGACTATTGACGGGACTAAGAACTTATGCCTGTCTTTGATATATTGTCCTTTCTTGTTTGATGATTCTATGAATCATAGAAGGTGAGATGCAAGCCGGCTATGGTTGATAGAGTTTGGATTCCTGGATGTTATGTGATTCACATGATAGTGTAGTATGAGTCGGTCTAGTATTCACATGCTAGGACTATGTGGCGTTATATTGTTGTTGACATGATAAGCACGATTGCCTTAGCATCTATATGCTAAGGCAGTGTGTGATTCGTATTCATATTCTTATGTTTACATGTTATATTAATTATGACATTTCGTGGCTGGGAGAACTCGGAGTTACTCCCCACTGACTGTGGCTTTCGTATTTGTATAAAATGTGAATGACAGGTAGGTGATGCATATATGGGGTACATGGACGAGCTAGCGAGCAAAGTAACCTTGGGACCTAGATTGGCTTTATTTATGGTGACCCTTAAACCCTTTTTATGTCACATACATTTTAGGGACATATGTCTCCCTCTTTACATTTGGTTGTATAATTTGTTATTCGCGACTTTAGCGATGGTTAGGTTATGAAACTTCTAGTTAGACCTTGTATGTTTGACACCTTCCAATTTGGATATCTTTATAACAGGTTCAGGTTTTAAAAATTACAGGTTTTTACCCAAATGAACCTATTACAAACATATCCATGCAGTTTTATTCTAGAATTACGTGTTTACTTTTCCGCAATAAATGAGGGTGTGACAGGTTGGGTTGGAAGTTCGGGGACGAAGTTCTTTTTAAGGAGGAAAGACTGCAATACTCCGTATTTTAGTGGGAGTACTCGGTCGAATACTTGGTTGGTACTCGGCCGAGTGTGTGTTACTCGGCCGAGTGCACTTGACCGAGTAATTCGGTTCAGCAAGTTGACGGTTTCTTTTATGTTTTGACCAAGGATATCGTTATAATGCTTATATCATTTCTAGTTCATTTTAACATCTCTAAAAACCATTTTCTAAACCTAGAGAGAGGGAGAGGAAGAAGAGTGTCGAGCTTTTCATTGGATTGGAGATTTCTCATCTTTTTTTCAACCTAATTCGATTTCCCTGTTTGTAAGTCGATTTCATTACATTGTGTATACTGTTTTAAATCTTCATCTTCAAAAAGTTTGAAAAGAGAGTCCTATTTATTTGATGTCTAGTTTATGCATATCAAATCACGTAGTCAAATTCTTTATGGTTTGTCCTAGGTGATTTATTTATGAACATGTCGCTGAAAAGTCCGCGAATCTGATTTGGTTGTGGAAAATGATTTTAAACCCTAATTTATATATCGATTCAGTTATGGGGCTTTTTAATACATCATCTTTGTATAGTTTAGATGACAATAGGATTTGGAATTACTGAAAAATAATGTCTTAAACTCGTTTTATGAATCAATACTTTTTATGCGACGGTTTCTGTCAGTTTTTGGAAATCAGTCTGAAAATCCTTTATAAGTTTGGAACTTGAGAAAAATACGTTAGATATTATTTGTATCTAAGACTCATGGGGTTCCAATACAATTGGCCTTGCATCAATTAGAGTTTTATGGAATTAGTTATGCATTTTATACCGAGTCTGCCATGTGCTGGAAAATCAGGAAAAGTCGTGTTTGTTCTTTAAGTTGATATTCCTATTAAGTTATGGTGAGTCTAGGTTATGTGCATGATTAATTGATTGAGTAGGTGGTAATTATATATAATTATATTATGTATGTGATAGATATGTGAAGGATCATGATTGATTGCTTGTGTGTGCTTGGATTGCGAAAAGGTGGGTTTCTCCTACTCAGTACTGTTAATTGATTGAGATTGCATATGTTTCATAATTGTTGTTATCTGCTGATCATCGGAGGTTGGGTGTTGTGGTGACGGTGTTGGTGTGGTTGTGTTGTGACGGTTGTGGTATTGTGACAGCTGTGATGCTGTGTGTGATTGTGGTGGAGTCACTTGCGGGAGTGGCTCCACACCCTAGTTCGCCCTCCGTGTAACCCGTCACGGAAGGGGATGTGCACATTAAGGGACAGGGATTGTTAGTCGCTCGTTGATGAGCTGGACTAGGTGGGGATGGGCTGCGGTCACCCACTGACGGCGAGGATTACTTGTTGCGATGGGTAATCTGGCAGTGCTACACACTTCGATGTGTAGTCGGTTATTGTGTGAGATCGGGAGACTGAAGATGGAGGATGATCAGCCGGTTACATTGTTTGTTTGTTTTATCTTGATTGAACGGTACTGACCCCGCGTTGTTGTTTTGTAAAACCTGCGGTGATCCATTCGGGGATGATGAGCAGATTGCGACAGGTAATGCAGATGTTTAGCTATGGGACAGTCATGGGGAGTCATCACCTTGAGTCTAGCTTCCGTTGTTACAAGTTTAGCTGTCTTTAATTTCAATTGTATTGAGTTCCTTACACTTTTATTTTGAGTTGGTCTGAGATTATGTAATCGTTAAAACCCTTATACTTTAATAAAGTTGTTTTGGATTGTTGCTTTTGATATACTATCCTCGGGCAACCGAGATGGTAACAGCCTTTCATACTAGGGTAGTCCTTGTTAAGGTACCTTGGTATTAGGAGGTGTTAAAAGTTTTGCCATGAACGCCACATTGACCTGACGCATCGACCTCAATCCTAAACCTTCCTTTCTTTCCCCCTCGTGACCACATCCCACGACACAAGAGTGAGACCCCGTTTCTCCGGGTCACCCCCCCCCCCCCCCCCCAGAAAACGACGTGCCTTCTTGTCCAGTTCATCACAAGTAGCACGAGGAAGTCTCGCAGTTTGCATAGCATACGAAGGTATAGTGGTATATTTAATGCACTAATATTTAGTTATCTTCTATTCAGCAGTCTTTGGGGTAGAAAAGTTCGTCTCCTTAACCGATTTTTTCAAGTTTGGGGTAGCTGCCGTCGTCCGGCACCCCTTACTACGTGTGTGGATCCTCTCCAGTACCCTTAAAGTACTGGAGGGTCCAGTTGTTATCAACGGCCGAGATTGCTTGGTCTTCCAAAATCTAATGGCCCATATTATATTCCAATGACAATTTTTTTAAAAAAAATACAGCATCTCTTCAGCCTGAATATCCCTGATTCATGGTGATCCAAGGTTGTAGCATGTAGGCTGTAGCCATATCTTGCACAAATACCCACCCCTAAAATCCGGATGAAAGTTTTCCTACCGCCACCTTTACCGTACCGTCGCCTATTTCCGAACCGTTACACTGAGAAGCTATCGTTACCCACCACTTATTTCTATCTCTCCCGTCATAAAACCACCACCACCAAATCCGTGTTCAACCTATCAACTCATGATCCATAGCCGTAATCGTCACCATCACGGCAATAGGTTAGCTATGTCGGAACCGCCTTATTCAAGTTCCGCTTTAATTGTCTTCTTCAAGCAGTATAAAGGCCAAATCATCAGATTCAATAAAAGGGATGATAATTATTTCATAAAAGAGAGAATTTGATTAGTAATTGTTGGCTATGGATTTGGAAGTTGAAAAATTAAAAAGGGTAGATAAGGGAGAAGATGATAAAAATCTGTAGAAATAATAGGACGAATGGGAAGAGGTAATCTCAGCCCTTGTTTTTTTCTTCTGCCACGTGGCACCAGATTAAGGGTGTACTAGAGGTCCAGTTCTTTTCATGAACTGGAGAGGAGCCGGACTCTTACTATCAAGTGGATCCGCCCTGACCAAACATTTTTATAGATTCTTTCTAGTGGAAACAATTGTACTTGAATCCTCTCCAGGTACAGTTTAATCTCCCTTAAAATGGATATATTTGTTCTAACATTCAAAAGGGCTAAGTATCAACCACCTTGTGTATAAGACAAATCTGTTACTTTTATCAATGCATTATAATTTTATTTTATCTATTTAACCATTTTAAATTTACTGGGAGGATCCAAACACGAATCAAGTGTAAGATTTGAGAAGAATATCAAGTAACTTGAATTTTTCATATAACACCAGGCCAGTACACACACCACTAATAAAGTTGCTTGTTTAAGGTCGTCCAATGATCATAAGGATCAAAATCAGTATGATTAATAAGATAATTATTGATAAAAAATGTCAAAGTTGCTAGTCTTTTTCAAGATGCATTTCATGAATAGATATTCTCTCATGAATAGATAATTTTCACTCTAGACGGAGACTATCCGTCTAAAGTTGTAGACGGATAATATCCCTTTCACAAAATAAGAGTGAATAGTGCTAGCGGGTGGGAATTGAGAAATGGATACCCCCACTTGCCCTCCCATTTGCATTTTGTAATAGGATCATTATCCGTTTAAAGTTGTAGACGGATAGTGTCCGTCAATCAGTTAGACCAATTGTGAATAAATTCACTTTGTTTGAATTTAGCATGTTCAATTCAATCTACTTCAAGTCATCAACAACTACATTGATTTAACCTTTCACTGTAACTTTGTACCTTTTCTTACAGTCTGATGTGAATAAATTACTCCTATCAAAATTAAGTGTAGGTGCAGTATTTAATAAAAGAAAAAAGAAAGTAGAAGGTGCTTTGTGCTAAGCTAAAATGGGACAAATGTTGGAGATTTCAAGACCATTTTAGTGTAGTGCTTCACAAGAATGAAAATTTCAATAAATAAAGTGTTACGAATACTTCTGATACTTGAGCCAGGTGTTGCCATTTACCACATTGGGAAATGTATTCAAACTTATGTTATTCCTCTCTACTTGTAACTGGCATGCCTTCGTATACTTTGGAGACTTTTATACTCTTTTTTCGTAATACAGATGTTAATTAACTTAGGCCTGTTCTTTCTGCCTTAATTTCAACTCACTTCAGTTCAGCTCAGATTTATTTAGCTCAGTTCAGTTCAGCTCCATTCAGTTCAGTTCAGCTCTAAAAAGCCAGAAAGAACAGGATCTTAGTAAAATTACGAAAAGTGGTATTTATGTTGTGGGTAGGAGGTTTTGGTTTGATAGCCTGTCTTAAAAGTAGTTAAAATGTAAGATCATTGTGCTTCAATTGACTGTTTATTAATATATTTATATTCTTATCGTTTTTTTCACAAGAAAAAAAAGTAAGGTGGACGGATTTAGAGGGTTTTATATATGTATATTAACGACTTCTGTTACTGGACATCGGCGCGGGCTATCTCGGCCCATACTAGCCTAGCCCGTTAAGCGCGCCCACTCCTCCCCCAACTTGCCATTTGCCAACTTGCCCTCGCCTGCATAGCCTGTACCACCTACTCGAGTCAGGCTCAGGTTCACTCCTTCCCAGCCCGCAAGGCCCTCAAGGCCCTCAAGTCCAATAACACAACCGGGCCGGATCAGAGCCACCACATCCCCAACTTGGCCCGCCTAAGCCCGTCCACCATCAACCGTCGTGTAACCTCGGGGCTTCTCACTTTAACCTGATCTAATGTCCAGGTCTATCCAACATACTACGTTTCATAAAACAGTGATGTATATCACGTGTCAATTTCATATCCGTATTCATTTCGGTACTACCTGATCCGCAATTCCTCAGCCTCCACAGTCCAAAGGCCAAACACAATGACTGGAGTGGTTGTCGGGACATGTAGTCGACTAGCATGGGCATGTTACCCTACCTGAGAAAGTTGATATATTAAGTACATAGAATCAGAAAATATTAAAGGAGACATATAAACACAGTCCCACTATTTAATTTAGCAGTGCATGCTCCTTCTAATCCCAGCCGTTCATTTTCTTTCATACTGGTCTGTGATGGTGGCCATTGGGCCCCTCTACATTCGCCGCTTTCTCCACCAATTACTAACTACTTGGACTTCTTATCAAGTCAAGAACAATTTGTGATTTTATATATATATTTTTTTTCTAAAATAAAATTAAGGACTTATCATGTGCAAAATGCTGCCAACGTTTATCCATTATTAGAATTTAAATAATCTATAATGAATTCATGGGAATATAGAATAAGGTTGTTTATAGGAAACTATTTCATGGTTGAATAATTATTATAGGTTTATAGATTTATATAAAGGGTTTTTCTAAAATGTGCCATAGAGGCAGATGTTAATAACCTTAATAGGGTAAGATTAACAATATATTCTTACTAATTATGGTAACAATGAGTTTATATTTGAATATTTCATGAGAATATGTTGTCAATCCTACTATATTAAGGTTATTAACATGTGCTCTTAGTGCACATTTTAGAAAAACCCTTATATAAAAACTCAGTTTACTCACTCTTTCGTTATCCTCTTGCTTTTAAGTCATGAAAACCAAGCTACATACGTGTTAAAACCGTATTTAAGATAATCCACTGTATAATTATGATCTTGGAATAGAGGGCTAAGAGTTGGTCAGTCAGCGTGGCAAGCCAGGTTTGCTCTAGTTACCACATCGAGCTCAGTTTTCACTAGCCCAGCTAGCTAAGCCAGACAAAAAGAGCTCAATCCAGCGCACCCTCTCCACATGGTTAAGCTCGAACAAGTTTATCGCAGCCTAGCTCGTACAACCACCCACCAGTCTAACTCGTTTGGCCACCTCTACATAGCCATATAGATGTAGCTTTAGCATTTGTGGATTGAATATAAGTATTGATGGGGCATATTCTGCACCCGCTGACCGAGTCAACATATTGAGCAAGGTCAAAAATATCCACAGCAAGTCAACACCTTGGACAGCCTAACCGACGCGCGACCCGGTCGGCTGTCACTGGGTCTCGGCTAGGCAACTAGCCAGCCGGGATACACATCCGCGTACTCACATCCAAGACCCCTCGGCATGGAGTCAACAGGGCCCGCCGGCCTGCCATGGGTCCCCCGGCCGAGGGTAGAACAGTCTTTCCACTTGGCCACTACGTGACAAAAGGTGAAAACCTATAAATAGGAAAGGATCCGAAAATAATCAATTAAACACACTAATCTGGTATAAACTCCCTTATCTCTCTACAATATACTTTGTGCCAAGTAACACACAACTTAATCCCTTTTAAGTTTACTGACTTGAGCGTCGGAGTGAGTTCGCTCGGTACCAAGCCGAGCCCTCAGTTTGTTCATTGTTTCAGGAGAGGCCGAAAGGAAGAGTCAAGCAAAGTCATCATTCTACAAGCTTACGTGGTAACAAACCTGCTCTGGAATTACACCCGGAACAAGTATACTTGCTTTAAGTCTCTAAATTTTTCATAAGTTCAATTGCTTATCAATAAATCGATTTTAATTCGCTTTCTAAAGAAAGTTGAAACAAATTCTCATCAAGAGTTCATCAATTCTACATATATAACTCACATAACGCTAATCAGTCATCAATATCAGTCCATATAGTACTAATATTTTCAACTCATGTACCTATTTTGTATATCCACGATTACTCATCCTATATCCAACTCAAACCCGCATCTGACGACTCCAAATCCCATCCGGGCTCCATAAAAGGGATAGATGGTAAATAAATAGATAATGGTCCGGCCATATACCCTCAAGGCCTCAAAGACTCAAAGTACAAAAAGCGAAATCGAACAATTAAGCTCAAACATACCCTAAAGTTTAAAGACACACAAAAGACCAACACTAAACAGCCCCACAAACTTAAAGGGTCATAAAGGGAAAGAAGAGGCGAAGAGCAGACCTCCCCAGAAAGGAAAACCTAAAACGCTTCTCTTCTTCACTTCAAAACACCAAATTATCCTACTAAAACCGCTTTTCTTTATAATCTCTCAATATTTTATACTTATTCTCCAACAACTTTCCCTTTTCTTCTTCCTTTTCCCTTGCCCCTTGTTTTTTCTCAAAATAATAAAAGTTAGACATAGAGAGAGAATGACCCTTTTACCCCCACTACCCTCTTCTTGACTCCCTTGTTCAAACCTGCTTCCATCTTTGGGGTTTTCTCAAATTTGATCTATTTTAATTTCTTGCAAAATTTTAAAAACTTTGTTGTTTTTGGTGTAATAATTTTCTTTTCCTTTTTTTTTTTCCCTAGAAAATCTTAAAAAGATTTGAAATTTGAATTTGTTGGTAAGAACCAACAAGTTTATTGGTTTCCCATATTACATAGTTTTATTTTATTTTACCTCCTAAATATCATTCAAATCTAACAAAAAGAAAAAAAAAAAAATCTTTGTTGTTAGTTCACCTACCAAAATTGTCAATAATTTGGTTGGGAAAAAAAAAACATCTAGATTTATTATTCAAGTAAAAACCAAATAGAGTGTGAACTTAAAAACACACAGCAACAACCAACACAAAAAAAATGGCAAACAACAACAGATGGTGGGCCGGTAATGTAGCTATTAGAGGAAATGAACAAATATCTCCGTCGCCGAAACAACACAACAATGAAGATCATCAAGCGGAGTCGGATGATAGTCGAGATAACCTTCACGAATCTGAGGATAATCAGAAAACCGCAAGCGGAGGAGGACGAGGAGCCAGAGGCAGAGGAGGAGAAGGAATGGAGTTAGTAGCACATGGAAGCGGAGGCAGTAGCGGAGGAGGCGGAGGTAGGAGACCTAGAGGTAGACCGGCCGGTTCGAAGAATAAACCAAAACCGCCGATTATTATTACGAAGGAGAGTCCGAATGCGTTACGGAGTCATGTTTTGGAGATAAGTACTGGTGCTGACGTGGTTGAATGTTTGTCTACATTTGCGCAACGCCGACACCGTGGTGTGTCGGTGTTGAGTGGGACCGGGATTGTTACGAATGTTGTTCTGAGACAACCGGCTGCTCCCGGTGGTGTTGTTACTCTTCATGGTAGATTTGAGATTCTTTCGCTTTCCGGTGCGTTTTTACCTGCTCCGTCTCCGCCTGGAGCGACGGGGTTGACTGTTTATCTTGCTGGTGGACAAGGGCAGATTGTTGGAGGTGGAGTTGTGGGCCCGCTTGTTGCTTCTGGGCCGGTTCTTGTTATTGCTGCTACTTTTACTAATGCTACTTATGAGCGTCTCCCGGTTGAGGAGGAGACTAGTGGTGGCGGTGGTGGTGGTGGTGGTGGACAGGAGGGTGCTGTTGGTGGGGCCGGGGATGGTGGGGAATCGCAAGCGGTTGCTGAGACTAGTGGCGGTGGTGGTGGTGGTGGGGGTGATGCAAGTGGGGAGACATCAATGACGATGCCAATGTATAACATTCCTCCAAATATGCTTCCTAATGGTCAAATGCCTCCTGATATGTTTTGGGGACCGCCTCCTCGTCCACCTCCATCGTATTGATGTTGTTCAAGTTCTACATGCAATGTGGGTAATGAGGAAGAATGAATTTTGAATTTTGGGGGAGGGATCATGGATGGATGGAATGTTGTTAGTTTAGTGATGGACTAACATGGTTTGGTTTAGTTTAGATTGTTTCGCTTAATTTGGTGTCGGAAGTTAAAATCAGTACTTAGTCGTAGTAGTAGTTGGGTAGTTGATGGTGTGTAAGAAGTAGAACGGAAGTTAATTAGGAAAATCTTTGATTGTTACTCTATTTTCATATAATTTGAGGTGTAATGTAGTATGAATTTTTTTTCTCTGGTTTATCTTGGACTAAGCTAGTGCATGTTAATGAATCACTAATGAAACTAGTTGTGGCGGGTTTCAAATCAAGGCCATTGTTAGTTTGTTACTACTTGAATTGACAACTATCTAGTACCGCTGTTATTGCCAGTTTGTGTTCCTTGGGATAGCTTAGCGCGAGTAATTGAAGATGAATATGGTGAACTGACGATATTTATGGTCGATTTACTTGGTGATAAAGTGTTGCATTCCATTGTAGTCGTAGTGTTTGTTTTTTGTATCAAATGTAGACATGTTGGGCACTTGTAAATTGCGACATTGCATTGATGTGGTCGGCTAGTCCGCGTCGCCACTAGCATTAAGGATACTTGCTGGGATCATACGAGTGTTTGTCTAGGTTCTGACTTATGCGGGAGTAGATGGATATGGGAGGTGTTAAGGTGATTCGTTCTTTGTGTGATGGAACTAGCTTGAGCTGAGAGCTCTTGTTCATGGTACGTGTTGCCCTAGCATATACTCCCTCCGTTTCAGTCATATGCGGGAGTAGATGGATATAGAAAGAGGAGTACAAGTAATGGTCAACCTTAATCTTATTTCTAATTTGTTTTATCACATCCATAAGGATAGGAATCTAGATACACATATGGAAAATGAATCCCATACATATTCATACTCCGTATTTAACTGTGGCGGAACTAAGATTTGACTAGGCAAACAAATGACCGGAAGGAGAAAGTATAAATATTGAGAAACGGGTTTATGGAGGATTGTTTCAGACTAATAGAAATTGTTTTGATATCAACTGATGATTTAATTAAAATCTTAGTACTCTAATAATGGAAAAAAAAAGAATCTGTATCTAATGTATTTTACATGAGACTAATACATCAAACCTTCTAGCAATTGAATTTACATGTATTTATCTGAAATTTTAAAGTTTATAGGTTAGTATATTTGAATTTTTTTGAAATTAAAACTCGGAATTAATTGAATTTATATGCATAGTTTTTAACTATATTGTACTTCCTCCCATCCAGACCAAAGGTTACACAATCAGTCGTACAAAAACTCTACAACTTTATTATAAAACTTAGAAATTACACTATCAGTCGTACAAAAACTGGTTGTAATTTTTTTTAGGGTTTTTTTGTCAAACACAACCTTTAAAAAAAAGTTTTTTTCCAAACACCACCTTTTAAAAAAAAGTTTGTAAAACACAACCTTTAATAAAATTTTGTTTGTTAAACACGACATTTTGGCCGGAGGACTCAACATTTTGCAATGGGGTAACTTTGAGTCGATATTTTAGATAGCAAGCGAGATCGGTTTGAGGTGTTCTTGGACTCGTTGAAAATGTGGCAATACAAGCTTTCCAGACGTTATCAACACGATGGTCAATGGTGGCCTTATGTGGGGTCTATTGCCGTGTAAAGTAAGGCTGATCGGAGAGGCTAGCTGTAAGGCGAGTGGTCAAGGGGTTTTTCGTGGGTCTTTAAATGGGGTTAGGATGTTTTGTTTAGTCTGAAATTTGGTATGTAGGTAGAGGGGAGTGTAAGGTAGGTCGTAGTGGTGTTGTTTGTGGTAGTTGTTGGTTGCAAGTGGTGTTTTGAGGCGAGTGAATTGACCCACGAAAAAAAAATCCTTCTTTTACGTTAGTCTGATTGTTTTTTACCTCCATTCAACTCCCCTCGAACCACCACTTGAAACCAACCACCACAAACAACACAACTAAGACCTGCGTTGCACTCCCCTCTACCCACATACCAAATTTTAGACCAAACAAAACATCCTAATCCCATTTAAATACCCATGAAAAACCGCATAACCACTCGCTTTACAGCTACCCTCTCCGACCAGCTTTACTTTATACAACAATAGACCCCACCACTAGTAGAAAAATGACATTAGGCAAGTTAAAAAGGCTACGGTTGTTCTTAATAACCGTAGCCATTTATAAAAGGCTACGGTTCTTGGCAAATAACCGTAGCCGAATATATGAAAGCTTATAAAAGGCAACGGTCATGGTAATGAACACAAATACTATCTTACAACCAGTTGTATAGTAGCATTGTGCAACCGCCTCAAATTTGTTGAGCTCTTACACAAAGTTGTTGAGCTATTTTACAAGTTATTGACCTATTTTATGAAGTTATTGAGGTTATAATTATTCTGTTAAGCTCAATAACTTTGTATTATAGCTCGATAATTTTGTTAGTAGAGCTCGATAACTTTATAACAAAGTTCAACTACATTGAATAAGTTGTATATACAACCAGTTGTATAATATATTAACTGTGGTAATGAACCGTAGCCTTAAGTAATAAAAATATAAATAATTTTTAAAAAAAAAAAGTAAATATGGAACACAACAGTACAACACACATGTGTTCTTGTATGCTCCGTATTACTCTTATTGCGACCTTTCATTCCCTTCATTCTTATCACCCAAAACCAACTCTTAATTACGACGCTCATGACCTACTAACGACCTTATCTCCACCAACCTCTCACCGACCTCCACCGTGTTATCGCCGGCAGCCATCTCGTCACCGACGGCCCACATCCATCTCGGCGCAATTCGTCAACCTTCCAGTTCGCAATCCCCCAATCAGGTATGATTCTTTTATTTCAATAAGTTTTAAAGTTCTCGAAATTCATATGTTTTTCGAGGATTTTGTTTTTCATTTTTCACTGAATTTTGGTTTTGTATGATGTTTGCGCTTTGTGATTCAGTTATTTTTATCATGCTAGGGTACGATTAAGTTAGTTAGGGTTTTTAATTAAATTTGATCAGTATTAGAGATTGCAATTAGCTTTCCTTGTTATTTAAAAATCAGGGTTTCTTTGTTTTACTTAATTGCTGATAGTTTCCAATCCTTGTCGTTGTTGGATATGTAATTTAATGAATTGGTTAAGAAAATACCATAAATTTGTGCGTTACTCATTTCGTGATTATTACAGGAATCCTTCTTAGTTTTAACATTGTGCAATTGTTGCATCACTTTACTAGAGTTTGGTGTTGTGGAAGTGTTTTTCAATTGGGATCAGTCTATATCCAATATTTGTAAAAGTTAGTCTCTAATAGTGTCTATTTCTCCTTGATCAAAGGTGTCTTTGTCTGCTAATCTTGGTTGCTATCTTGTTCAGGTACGACATCGTGCTTATATCATTTTAATTTTGGTTGTTGGTTTCGCATTCAAGCAGTAGGGATTAGAACCTTATTGAAAAATAAATGAATTGCATTAGCTTTCCTTCTTATCCTCATTGACAAATTGTTATAGAAGATTTAGAACCTTATTGAAAAATAAATGAGTTTAGAATACAAAATTTCTATTTTTTATTCTATGCAACTGATGACATCTTTTAAATATACAAATCATGCAGTAGGGACTTCAGCGTTAGACAAGCAGAATCGATCTATCTATGGTGAAATATAAAACTGCATTGCTGAAATTTCGTATGCTTGTCAGGTTTCCCTCTCAAGTCTTAAGAAGTGGAGTTTTATGAGTATATATTTGTTTATGATATTGATTGGTAATGAGTTTAGTACCTAGCTATGTTATCCCCCGAACTCCTCTAATGATAGTAATGGTATTATGTTTACCATCAGATGGTCTCTCACAAGACCAACTTGAGGTTTAGTCATATTGTAATTTGTAAACACCCTACTCACATATTGTGATACATCGTCACTGTTCAGTGAATATGATCATTTAGTTTTGTTAGCTTATGATGAATGGGTCACCAATTTTGGTGCAATTTTTATGCTTATTTTGTTGCCCTCATTTCATCTCAGTATGTTTGTTCATTCCATTCATTCCATCTCAGTGACTATGATCATTTAATCGTGTTAAGTAATTGCTAGAAAAGTATTGTAGTCACATAGCCTTAATTATTTTGCCTTAATTTTGTTTATGACATCAAGTGAACTTACCAGGGGTGGATTTCGTAATTGGAGTAATATTTGTTGTATACTTCTATATGATTGTATTCTGAACTCCTTGTGCTATTTCTTGAATTATGTGTTGCTGTTTGTTGGTTACGCTTGTGTTGCTGTTTGTAGATTGTTCATTAACTTTGATCTTCCTCATCTCAGCAGAAATAAATTCTTTTGTTGTCCAAATTTATGCATGCTGCTTATCCGTAGCATAATGCAAGTCTTATGTTTTGCATTGATGTGTGCCTTGCATACGTGCCCTTCCTTCTCCTTTTTTTTGTTTTCATGCATGTATTAGACTTTGTTTCTTTAACAAACGTAGTTTTACATATATTTTTTCAATGTTGTAGGTGAAAAATAACAAGACGGCTGAAGGTCATCAAGTTTTCAAGAGAAGCATGAAAATAAATGACGGGTGATCTATTAACATAGACTTATCATTTTTTCGGATGTATTTTGTGACCGTGAAATATTAGTTTATGTTGTTGAGCAAGTTGAATTATATATTGAGATATGTATGGTTACTGTGCTTGTTAGTTTATGTTATGAAATGGACTAATTGTAATTGGTTTCGTATTCTCTATTAATCCAAGTGGTTTTGCTTCGATTGGTGGTGCAATGTAAATTGTATCTGAGATTATTAATTGCAATTCGGTGGCTTCTGTTTGCGACTACGGTTTGTTGAATAGGGGCAAAAGGCGAAGAGGGGCAAAAAATGGGCATTTTTTTTTTTTATACAAAAGCATGTGGTTTTGGCTACGGTTGTACTCTTGTAACCGTAGCCTTTTATACAGTTATGGCTACGGTTAATTGTTAAGAACCGTGGCCTTATGTATACTTTTGGCTACGGTTGACAACCGTAGCCTTTTCTTCTCCACTTAAGGCTACCCCCTGATTTACTACGGTTGTACAACCGTAGCTTTATGTCAATTTTAACCGTGGCCGTATGTCATTTTTGTACTAGTGCATTTCCCTAGATATTTTCTTACGAAGCTTTGTTATAGCATCTATAACTGCTTCCGGTTTTGGAGGGCAGCCCGGCAAATAGACATCCACGGGAATTAGTTTATCGACCCCGAACAAGATCTTTGTAGGAATCGGTACTGAACATCCCCCCGGTAATTGTACACGCTCCCATAGCAATAACATATTTAGGTTCGGGCATTTGCTCATATAATCTCACTAAAGAAGGCGCCATTTTCGTTGTTACTATACCGGCTGTTAAAATTAGGTCCGCTTGTCTAGGGCTCGATCTTGGTACCAGCCCATAACGGTCAAAGTCGAATCGCGAGCCTATTAATGAAGCAAATTCAATGAAACAACACGTAAGGCCACCTTTGACAATCATGTTGATAACCCCTGGAAAACTTGTATTTCCACCTTTCCAACGAGTCCAAGAACACCTCAAACCGACCACGGTTGCTATCTCAAACATCGACTCAAAGTTACCCCATTGCAAAATGTTGAGTCCTCCGACCAAAATGTCGTGTTTGACAAAAAAATAATTATTAAAGTTTGTGTTTTACAAACTTTTTTTTTTTTTTGACAGATGTGAAGAAAGAGTTTTACATTATAGTGGTACGGCTAATTAAACCATACCTATAGACTACAACATAAAACACTAGAGTACTACTACTAACATAAACTAAAACAAGGTAAAAATTGCATCGGTTAATAACATAGTGCTGATGGCGTAAGACGGAAGTTTGAACACGCTCTTCGAAAACAAAATCTACCCCAATCGCTAATGGATGAGCAACGCCGGCCAAAGAAAATACCCATCATTGTTTGTCTTGATTGATGTAGTTTCGGAGAAATACCTGCAACAAAACCCAAGAAAGGGTCTCGGAGATTCATCTCCTTGGCTGTGAAAATCTTCCTCAGAAAGCCAACGAACCTCCACAAACTCATTGTTACTCATCTTTATTGATACAACTTCGGAGAAATACCTGCAACAAGACCTAAGAGAGCGTCTCGGAGATTCATCTCCTTGGCTGTGATACATCTCATCTGAATACCAACGAGCCCCTTGACCCAATGAGAGAGAACAAAGTGCACTTACGCCCCAAGGACGTAGAAAGAAAAGGCGGAAAACAGACCACAAAAATCTGTCTCCAAAGGAGAGCAAACTCCTACACTTTAGGACACAACTCCTGCTGACCAGAACCTCATAACCAAGAAAAGCGATTAAAAAGGTAGAAAACAAAGGGGAAAACCATATAAACATCCCCTAACCAAAACTAACTCAAGAGACAGCAGTGAGTTGGGCTCAACACTGTCCCGATGCAAAGTACCATTCATCCTCGGGGATAAGGGGACATGACACCCCAAACCATCCACTAGAGCTTATTATTTGAATTAACAAAAAACAGAAAAAGACCCCTTGAAACCAACGAACTACCACCCCAATGGGTAAGGGACAGGACACCCTTAGCCAATAAGATATTATTATTAAAAACTGGACAAGACGAGGAAACCCAATGATTATGAGACGGACACCCATAACCAAAAAGGGGTTATTATTGATAAAAAAAGAGAAGAAAGCAGCAGCATGAATGTTAAAATTTAGACCACTGAAGCCATCCAAACTAAACACCTCGTCCACCCCAACTCAGACCACCCCGATCACCCCTCAAAGACACAACACCAACACTAACCCACTCCGTTCAAGGACCATGGCAAACCCACCACACCAACCAAAGCAAAAAAAAAAACAAATCGCCATCACCAACGGACGCGACCACCATTGACAACCACTGACAACACCCCGACGAATTCCCAACAACAACACAACCGATCTTTTACATGCAACCACACTAAGCAACTAAAACCCAAGCTAAAACCTTTCAAAATGCAAAATGGAGCCCATAAGTGGGGGAAGGGGCGAGGGGAGGGCAACACCATATCACTCCAAATGTAACACCAGACAATGACAGAAAGATGGATTATGTCCATCCCAAGGACAAGATAGGTCGTGGAAGGGGCGAGGGGAAGGGGAACACCATATCGACCCAAAGAAAACGAGCATAACCACCATGACACAAACAAAATGGGTTAAACCCATCCCATAAACCGACGAACATTAAGCAGACCCGGGCCAAAACGCCTTACCGGGGGCGGGGGAAGGAGCCAGGAGCCGGGGAACACACATGCAGCAACTGGGAACCAGGGGAGCGTCCGGGACAGATGGGTCACACCAATCCGACAGCCACAAAACACCAAACCGACTATCACAGAACACCACCGGAGAAGGAGAACATCATGTGAGCAGCCCATAGGACCCGGGAACGAGCAGAATCAGAGATTTGAAAAGTGATCAGAGGGTGAGACGATCAGTCGCCAGAGATGAGCCAAGGGATGAGCCCATCTCCGGCGATGGGGTCGCAGAAAGTGGGGGGGGGGGGGGGGACTGAGGGTGGAAGGAGGCGGCGGCGGAAGCAAAGAAAATTAGGTTTTTAGGTTTTGGTGTTTAGTGAGAAGGGAGATAATTATTTTAGAGAGAGAAAACTCCCTAATATTTCTATTTACACCATTTAAAGGTTGTGTTTGACAAAAAAAACTACAACGTGTGAGAAATAACCATAGTAGTCTAGATCAAAACAAAAGGTGCAACTAACTTGACTGGTAAAGTGATAAATGTGATACTCATGATCTCGTTTCAATACTCGTTATCAATATATTTGCATTAAAGCTCCCTTTGCACAAAAACAATGGGAATCGTTTGGTTTAATTAAGGAACTTCAACTTTCTATCTACTCCAAATTCATATGAATTATTAAGTTCCGTCATTTAATTCAGGTAAATTTAGCAAACTCGTTTGGTTTTCAATGAAGGAATTGAGTTCCACATGAATTTCGATTCCTACATTTTCAGTGAAATATGTGATACAAAATAAAGTTGCTGGTGCATGTTTCTTACTACAAAAACGAGATCTCAATTATCTAGTGTTATTTTATTATGCAATTAGTTGTTATTGTAATACTACGGTTTTCTATGTCTTTAGTACTCTATCGAGTGGGGCTTACTCTGTCGATTAAGTGAGTTTTGGTTACGAATTAGTAGCCTGTCTAATGGGTACTCGATCGAGTATGTGTGTCACTCGATCGATTAGGGGGCACTCGATCGAGTAAGTAACTTACTCGATCGAGTAAGTTACTCTTTACGGGTTAATTGTCGGGGTTTGATAGCAACGCGAGAAGATTATAAAAACATATTTCGTCATTTCTTTTTCACTCTTACTTCTTTCTAAACTATTCACAAGAGAACACATGTTACGTAGCCTTCCCTTCTCAAATTGCTATCAAATCCTAAGGGTTAGAGTCGTCGGATCGTTGAGTTCTTTACGCCGTTGAGACCGTCGCATTGTGGGTAAGATCCTTGTACAGTTTTTATGTCGCTTCATTGAGTTTGGTTGAAACCCTAATTGGGTATTTTGGGGGTTTTGGGGAGTATGATGTGTATTAGATAGTAATTGTATGATTGTGTGATTATAGGAGGCGATTGCGTTGAAGAACGGTTTTGATTAGCTAATTGTAACGATCTTGGTTATTTGCTTATTCCAGGTAGGATTTCCTACTCAGTTATTGGTTATATGTATGTTGGTTGGTTGATTGATTGTTGTTGGTTGTTGATTAATAACATTTGTCTATATCGTATTGGATTCGGTGGTTGGTAATTAATGTTGTATAATGTGGTTGATTGTGATTGTTTGTCCGTGGTTTGCGAGGTGCGTTCTCGGCTGAGTGGAGTCACTTGCGGGAGTGGCTTCACGCCCTTGATTCGCCCTCTGTGGAACCCGCCACAGAGGGGATCTGTACATTAAGGAACATGGGTTATCGCTCGGATGAGATGAGCGGGGCTTAGGTGGGAACGGTTGCGGTCCCCCACTGGCGGTGAGGAATATCTGTTGCGATGGATATTCTGACAGGGCTGCACACTTTAGTGTGTAGTCAGGTGTGTGGAGTTGTGACGGAGTTTGGGTAATGTGTTTGTATCTTATATATTGTATTTTGTGTAATCAGTAACTGACCCCGTTTAAATATTTTAAAAACTGTGGTGATCCATTCGGGGGTGATGAGCAATTGTCTAACAGGTATACTATGGATGCGCGCGGGATTAGTTGGGGATGGAGTTGCCACGAGTCTGATAGTAGTCTTCCGTTGTGTTGTCATAATACTTTTGTTACTTTAGTTGTAGTTTGGTTTTAGAACGGTTGTACTTTACTTACAGTTGGTTTTGTTATGTAATCACTTAACCTTATCTATTAAAATACGTTCTTTTATAGTCTATTTGATATACATTGCCTCGGGTAATCGAGATGGTAGCATTCTCATGCATTAGGTGGTCTTGGTAATGCACTTGGTGTATGAGGGTGTTACAGTTATTTTCTTCCTTAATTTATGTTATCTTATTTAGCAAATAATATCTTTAGAAGATAGTTTGTGTGACCTGAAAGACAGCCTTTTTCGAGTCCTATAAAGACCGAATAACTGCCAATATATTAGTCAGATTATTGAATATTGATTAAGAAAAACAGAAACTTTGCTACGTGCAATTGTACTATTCGGATCGACGCGTTTCGTTCCAACTCTAGTTCTTGTTTGACGTGTTTTCAAACATTAACTCGATCAACTAACAATAGGTTTTGCGAAATTGATCACCATTGAATGATCTATAGGTCTAGATCGGTCAAATATCCCTTTTTCATTATTATTTGTTATTCTATTAAACCGCTTCCATGTAATTTTCATATCAATATGGCAATCAAACAACTTTTTTATTTAAAATCATAGATTTTCCACTGATGAGTGTAATTTAGTATTGGGAATTGCCAAAGGTGAGGGAAGCTAATCATAGATTTTCCCAGCACTCCAGCAGTTCAATTTAACCCTTAAAACCAAGATTTTATCCATTCCAATTTTCAACCAGGAAAAAGAGGTAATTTCTTTCTATTATTTACTTTATTTTTCAATATGGTCAATATTATATGTGGAGGTCTGACTTCTGTTCATTTCCCTGAAATGTAAGCATCAACTCCACTGATAAAACGTTTCCTTTATTGTTGGTTTTAATTGGGTGAATGTTAAATTGATGGCTTTGATTGTTCATCATTTGAGTATGGATTAATAATACTACTTATACTAGTATACTACCTCCGATTATTTGGAAATGCATCGTTTACTTTTTGCAAAAACGGTTTTTCTTACGTGTGCCCTGAAGGCAAATATTAATAAGTTAATTATAGAAAGATTTAAAAGAATTTATCATCATAAATTGAGGTGTTAACGCATTTTTACCATAATGCATTCTTGTGAATCATTCTTTAATTAGCTTATTAACGTGTCTTGTTAGAAAAACCGTTATACTCCCTCCGTCCCAATCAATTGTTCTCCTTTGGTTTTGGCACAAAGACCAAGGAAAGAGGAGATACCAATTACTAAATGACATGTGGATCAAATTGAGTGGGAATGATCAAAATGTTCATTAAATGCATTTCTAAAATAGAAAGGACAATAATTGACTGAAACACCCTAAAATGGAATAGGACAACAAATGACCGCGACGGAGGGAGTCGTAAATAGGCCCAAAACGAAATATGGAGCATAGCGGGCATTTTTTGAGAATCAGAGGGAGTACTTTACAAAAACGCTTTTCGGGTGCGCCTATTGCTCAGTGAGACACTAGCCTAAACGCCTCGGTATATCTTAATTGCACCTTGTAGATAAGGTGACTAGGGAGGCATGCAATGATGCAATTTTGACACTTATTTTATTGTGTATCTTATGCTTAGATTTTGTATGATCAAATTGGAAAATTGGGAATTGTTGGACAAAATTTTGTTTTGAAAATACAGATTAGTTAGCAAAAACAGTGTGCCTCAGTGCCACAGGCCGTCATCGCCTCAGTGCGCCTCACACATTCCAAAACTACGAAAATGGGTGGGGAAAGTGTTGATTACCAGGCTATCCGCTTGATATGAATGTATTGTATGTGTAAAGTTATTCCTTGATTTTGCATGTACATTTCAGGTAGAGGGATGAGCTCATCTAGAGAACGTGGTAAGTATGTCGTTTATACAAGAAGACGCTGTTTGGATAGGATCAGCAGTTTACCTGATGAACTCCTTGCTCACGTGCTTTCTTTTCTACCAACAAGATGTGCGGTGAGCACAAGTGTTCTCTCAACTAGATGGCGGCACCTTTTTACACTGTCGACTTCTCTTTGTTTTGACGATACCCCATGTTTTGATGGTGGACCATATTTTCCTGGTTCCATTAGGCGTAGGGAAATTAAGAAAATAGACGCAGGTCAGAAAAGGAGATTTAGGAAGTTTGTTGAAAAGGTTTTGGAATTGCATCAAATCGTTCCCATAAAAAAATTTAGTCTAGTCTGTCAAGGTGACTATGATAAGTCGGATATAAACGCTTGGGTTAGTTTTGCGGTGCGAAAGGGAGTTGAAGATCTTCATTATCAAGTTAATGTGCAGGAGGATCACGAGCCTCCCGATGACATTTTTGAGTGTGAAACACTTGTGAGATTGAAAATGATTGGTCTTGGGGAATATATTCTTGAAATTCCTTTATCAGCCTGCTTTCCAAGACTCAAGATCCTTCATCTCGATGATGTCAGTATCTTCGAATATGATGATGATGATGATTCAGTGGAAAGATTGTTTTCTGGCTGTGAATTGCTTGAGGAATTGACTCTCAAGAAATGCAAATGTGATACTCACCGTCATGTTATGCTTTCGACCAGAGTACTTAAAATTCTAAGAGTAGAAAGTTGTTCATTTGAAAAGGGTGTATTTGAGATTGATGCCCCTAATTTGACCCATTTAACCCACAAATTCAACTCTGGTATAAAAATTGTTCCGTCATGGAAAGACTCTTGCTCTCTTGCTGAGGCAGAGCTATATTTTTGCTATGATACAGAAGATGACAATTATGAAGGTGCTCTCCGGTATGACTTTGAAGTTTTGAAAGCGGCTGCACATAAAGTCACAGAATTACATCTTACTGTAAGAAAGGTAAATGCAGTAACTAGAGAAGGACCAGAAATACCAAAAACGAAAGGTAGTGACGTGGTGCGGAACCACTGCCTTGAAAACTATTATTCCGGTACGACCGTGGTGGCGATCAGCAACGACCGGTAGTTCCCCAAGGATTACACTACTGCTGCCCCTCAGAATCGCCCACTCGAAACTGAAGGACCTGGAACAGATCAGAACTTTACCCAGAATATTTAGAGAGACGAGAAAGAGAAAGAAAGAAGAAGTATGCTGTAGTTGTGTGTAAAGAGTGAAAGCAGTCGCTCTATTTATAGCAAAATAGGGCAACAGACGGAGCCAAAAACTGCTCCATAAAAGCAGCAGTCAAGGACGTATTTAGTGGAGCATTAACAGCACCCACTAACAGTCACATTTGACTGACTGTTACTCACACACAACTAGGTTGGACAGCCCACTTCACACACAAGCCCAAAAAGATAAAAAGGGGCCTTTGGCCCGCACCGCAGGTGCTCTACCCAAACCCGAGCCCGAGCTCGAGCCGGGCCGGGCCGGCGCGCGCGCGCGTGTGTGTGTTTGGACCCAAACCCACAGGCCCAATACTTCCAACAAAAGCCTCCTTGGTCCACACAATTAACTAGTGGGAGACAATAGTCAATATAAACTGACCAAGGCAACACTAACCCACCGATGTGGGACAAGTATTGAAAACTTGGATAAACCAAGTTGGCTTTTACAGCCATCTTTTCCAACAATCCCCCACAGATGGCGAAGAAAAGCAAAGAGAAGAAAATTCTGAGTAAAGGAAAGTTTGGACACTTAGGTATCAATATCTTTCGATTTGAATTGACACTTTAGTGAAGTGAGGAAACAACTTACTTACAGCGAGAGAATATCTTGCGATTTGAATTCCTAACTGAGCTTCAGTCGATACCCCCCACAACACATATCATACCTTCGAATTTGATCGTTCCGCGATTTCAGAGTGCAACGCGCTCTTTAGAGCTTATGCGTTACCTTGGTACTAATAGATGTGTTCACAAGACTTCTCATAGTCTTGGGATCATCACAACTACGTAGGTGGCTCAAGTGCTTCCCAGTAGCACTTCTCACACGAGCCATTAAGGACATAAGTCCAACCTGGTGTATAATTCATCAAGTGCGTCTCAAAAGCACCACCATAAAGGCTATGAATCATACTACGCCATAGGAATAGAAACTTTGGACCTAGTCAGACATCAATCTTGACTTAAGGACCTAAGCCCCATTCCCCTCGACGTGTCAACGACTAATCTCTTAGTCAACCCCTTAGTAAAGGGATCGGCAAGATTACTTTCGGACTTCACATAGTCCACAGTAATCACTCCGTTCTCAAGGAGTTGTTTAACTGCAGCGTGCCTTATTCGCATGTGTCTCTTTTTCGCATTATAGACACTATTCTTTGCAACGCCAATAGCGACTTTTCGAGTCACACAAAGATGGAGACCGGTGTAAGCCGTCCTCCCCATACTGGTACATCAGCCAATAGGTTTTTCAACCACTCAGCTTCTTGTCCTGCCAACTCAAGAGCTATGAACTCCGACTCCATGGTAGAGCGTGCTATACAAGTCTGTTTAGAAGACTTCCACGATATGGCACCTCCACCCATGGTGAAGACATAACCACTAGTAGAACATATCTCATCGTTACCTGCAACCCAATTTGCATCACAATATCCTTCTAACACAAAGAGAAATTTACCATAATGCAAACACAGATCAACTGTTCCTCTTAGGTATTTTAACAAGCGACGAAGAGCATTCCAGTGTTCAATGTTAGGGTTATGTGTATAACGACTCAGTCTACTAACTGCATATGCAATATCTGGTCGAGTACAGTTCATCAGAAACATCACACTACCTAGGATTTTAGCATACTCTTCTTGGGAAACACTCATTGCAGTTTTTACACAAATGTATACTAGAATCATAGGGTGTTCTAGCAGGCACAACATCAAAGCAGTTAAACTTTTTCAACACTTTTTCAACATAATGAGATTGACTTAGACATATTCCATTGGGGTTTCGGATGACCTTAACTCCTAGGATAACATCAGCTTCTCCTAAGTCCTTCATCTCAAAATGTGATGACAAAAATTCTTTGGTTCTAATTATCACTTCTAAATTATTACCAAGTATTAACATGTCATCAACATATAGGCATATAATTACACAATCAGATCCCATTATTTTTGAATAAACACATGAATCAGAATTGTTAACCACATAGCCATTACTTATCAAAGTGTTGTTAAATTTCTCATACCACTTTGTTTAGGTGCTTGTTTCGATCCATAAAGTGACTTGTTCAGTTTACACACTTTACTCTCTTGACCCTCAATCACAAAACCTTCAGGTTGAGACATATAGATCTCTTCCCTTAGTTCACCATTCAAAAAGGCAGTTTTAACATCCATCTGATGTATAACAAGGTTATGAATAGCAGCTAAGGCGACAAGAGTCCTAATAGTCGAAATTTTGGTCACAGGAGAGTAAGTATCAAAGTAATCAATACCCTTCTTTTGTGTAAAGCCTCTAACTACAAGTCTAGCTTTGAACCTCTCTATTGTACCGTCAGGTCTCATTTTCTTTTTAAAGATCCATTTACTTGTAATGGGTTTACTACCTTTAGGTAAATCAGTCAACTCCCAAGTCTGATTTGACACAATAGAGTCAAGTTCACTTTTAATAGCATCTTTCCAAAAATTAGCATCAATGGATTTCATTGCCTCACTATAGGTTTTTGGGTCATCTTCTATTAAAAAGGTGAAACAAACTCATCACTAGCACGACAAAGTGTATCCTAGTTCAGACAACATAGTTGTATCATAATCATCACCAAAGTTCTTTGGGCATCTAGGTCTTTTACTTCTTCTAGGTTCAACAGAAACATCACTAGAAGTGCTAGCACTAGCATGTGAAGACATATCAGACGATGCAACAGGTAAACTAGGAGATGGTACAACAGTTTTATGAAAAGGAAAAACATGCTCAAAAAATTCGGCATCTCTAGCCTCAGATATAGAACGGTCACTCAAAGACATAAATCTATAAGCAGAGCTATTTTGAGCATAACCTATAAATACACAATCATAGGTCTTAGGTCCAACGGTAGGTCTCCTAAAATCAGGTAAGCCCACTTTAGCCAAACACCCCCACACTCTAAGATAACTTAGGTTAGGAGGATAGCCCTTCCAAATCTCATAGGGGGTCTTGTCAATTTTCTTATGAGGTACACGGTTAAGAATGTGACAAGCAGAAAGTATTGCTTCCCCCACATATCGTCGAGATAGGCGAACTTAAAAGCATAGCATTCATCATTTCTTTTAAGGTTCTATTTTTACGTTCAGCTACACCATTGGATTGGGGTAAGTAAGGTGGACTAGTCTCATGTATTAAACCGTTTGCAGCACAAAAGTCGGCTAGATAACTGGATTTATACTCACCACCTCTATCAGACCTTACCCTTTTAATTTTTCTGTCAAGTTGGTTCTCAACTTCATTCTTAAAGATTATAAAAGATTGTTCAGCTTCATCTTTAGTCTTAAGCAAATAGACACGGGTGTATCTAGAACAGTCATCTATAAACGTAACATAATAATTCTTGCCACCTCTACTTGCAACATTTTTGAAGTCGGCTAGGTCGGTGTGAATTAACTCAAGAAGACTCGTGTTCCTAGTAGTCACAGGTTTACTAGGCTTCTTTGTAAACTTAGCCTCAACACAGCTAGCACATTTAGAGAATTCTTGACTCGTCAAACTCGGAATTAAGCTCATAGTTCTAAGTTTTTTAATATAATCCACATTCACATGACCTAATCTACCATGCCAAACATCAATAGACTCGATATATAAGCGAGAAGAGGATGCAATATTATTAATAGCGAGAATCGGTGTTCAATACAAAAAGACCCCCAAAAAGATAACCCTTGCCCACAAATTCCCCATTACGCGACATTACCACCTTGTCGGCCTCAAAAACAAGTTTCAAACCACTTTGTTTAACAAGGCACCGGACACAAGGTTTCGACGCAATGAGGGTACAAATAAAATATTACTGAGAGCAAGTGTTTTCCCGAGGTGAGTTTGAGAAAGATCTTGCCTTTGCACGTGATCTTTGCGGATGAAGAATTACCCATGTAGACGCATTCCCCATCAAAGAACTTCCTCGAACTCAAAAATAAACCCCTATCAAAGACAGAGGTGTCTCGAAGCTCCAGATATCAAGACCCATTCAAAGAACATTACCCACCAGATTAGCTTCCACAACCACAAATGCAATAACATCATCATCACAAAGAACATTGGCCTCAAAGTGATTTCTTCTAAGAACATTGGTAGGCTTTGTGTCCAGGTTTTCCACAGACATAGCAGACAATAGGACCCTTAGCAGCTTTCTGAATCTTAGGAACCGGTTTGGTATGCTTCCCTGGACCATTCTTCTTAGCAGGACCCTGGTTCTTACCCTGACCAACCTTGGCCTTACCCTTACCCTTATATTTCTCAAAGATTAGACGGACCACCGACTCAACCAAATTAGCTTTAACAAAGAAGAATAAAGAGAATGTATCACGATTGACTAGCGGGAAGGTCTTTAAGGCGATTAGCCTCCTCGGTCCTCATATGTCCTATAAGTTCTTTAAGAGACAGGTCTTTCTTTTTGTGCTTAAGTTGGTTTCGGTAATCAGACCAGGAGGGAGGGAATTTCTCTAGCAGAACATTAGCTACGAAAATATCATCAAGTTTCATGCCTTCATTCACAACATCAGCACATAAGTTTTCATAGACATGGACTTGATCCATGATAGGTTTCCGTCGACCATCCGAAATCCCAACCATTTTCCCACAACATATTTCTTTTTCCCGCATCATCACCCCATACTTAGTTTCTAAAGACTCCCAAATAAACTTAGCGAGACTTATTCACAAAGAAATAAGTCGAACAAGGTGTTTGTCATATTATTCAAATGTGCCACCTAGCGCTTTTGTTGTCTTTAACAAATTTTGCAATATCCTCTTCATTAGACTTAACATCCTTAGCAGCAGGAGGGGTCGTCTCAACATCAGTAGGGGTGATAGGTTTAGGCGGGTCAGCAAATAACACATAATCAATTTCTAACTGCTCAAAATACATCAATAATTTCTGGGACCAACGCTTATAGTTGTGACCATCCAACGACTCTAGTTTCGCTAATTCAGGAACAATTTTCGAGATAACAGACATAGCTACTGCAATAATATAATAGTTTTCAAATTGTAAGAAAGGTAAATGCAGTAACTAGAGAAGGACCAGAAATACCAAAAACGGAAGGTAGTGACGTGGTGCGGAACCACTGCCTTGAAAACTATTATTCCGGTACGATCGTGGTGGCGATCAGCAACGACCGGTAGTTCCCCAAGGATTACACTCTGCGCCCCTCGAATCGCCCACTCGAATCGAAGGACTGGAACAGATCGAACTTTACCTGAATATTTAGAGAGACGAAAAGAAAAGAAAGAAGAAGTATCTTTGTAGTTGTGTGTAAAGAGTGAAAGCGATCGCTCTATTTATAGCAAAATAGAGCAAACAGACGGAGCCAAAAAATCGCTTCCATAAAAGCGACGATCGGGACGTATTTAGTGGAAAGATTAACAAGACCCACTAACAGTCACATTTGACTGACTGTTACTCACACACAACTAGGTTGGACAGCCCACTTCACACACAAGCCCAAAAAGATAAAAAGGGGCCTTTGGCCCGCACCACAGGTGCTCTACCCAAGCCCGAGCCCGAACCGGGCCAGCGCGCGCGTGCATGCGTGTTTGGACCCAAACCCACAGGCCCAATACTTCCAACAAAAGCCTGACTGTTACACACAATTAACTAGTGGGAGACAATAGTCAATATAAACTGACCAAGGCAACACTAACCCACCGATGTGGGACAAGTATTGAAAACTTGGATAAACCAAGTTGGCTTTTACAGCCATCTTTTCCAACACTTACTTTATATGCTTTTGAGGTATATACGGAGTATATGATTTGTGTTGCTCACATATAGTCATCATTCACGTTGCTAATCTTTTGTTCATGGTACAGCTTCTTCTTAAGCTAGTCGAGCCTGAGGAAACGCCTGATTTTCCTAGACTGTCAAGGTTGTACCTGGGTAACTGTCATTATGCATGGGAATACATGATAAGCTTGCTAGATAAATCTCCTCAACTTGAAATTGTCGTCTTTGGATGGGTTAGCATCAACTAAATATAGCTTTTTTTTCGTCTTCGTGGAAATTGTCATGTTTTTAACAGTTAAGCATCTAACAAATGTTACGGAATTTTCTCACTCGTGATGCTCTATTTCAGGGCCTTGAAGACTGTGACCATGAATCCCAGTCACTTCCGAATGAACCACTACCCTCCTTTTCATGTCATGCCAAAGTGATTGAAGTGAATCGCTTCGTAGGCTCCGAGTATGCATTATTATACGTAGGGCATCTTCTTAGAAATGCCGGAGCCTTGAAGAAATTGATCTTGCGTAAATTTCACACTGTTGACATGGAGAAAGAACTGCGTATATGCAAGGTTTTGTTGACACTTCCAAAGGCTTCGAAAGACTGTTGTATTGAACTAATTAGTGCAATCCCTCCATGGGATTGATTTCACTGCAGTCATCGGTACATCACTTATCTTGAAATTTCCTCGTAAATTCTGCTAAGTTGCCAGAGAAAGTAGAACTGAAGTCGCTGTTATGATCGTTCATTAATGTTGAAATCATATATGTTCGGAGTATGTTTACTCCAACACTACATATGACTTATGAGCTCACTTACCCGTGTCCAACACTCGACCCTTAGGACATCAGTGTGAGTCTCGGACACTTCTTCTTCGACCAAAAACGTGTCATTTTTTATAAAAGACTTGAGTCCGACACTTGGGCACGTACCAGTATCTGACCCTTCAAAGTTCAAACCAAGTCAGAGTAACATAGCTCTTTTGAATTGGTTACTCAAACTTTTGTATTATGTTTCTTTTGATGATGATCATTAGTTATTGCGAGTATAACACTTGGGTGTTGTTGTAGGTATTTCTCTTAAGCTACATCAATCAAGACAAGCAAAGATGGGTGTTTTCCTTTGGTCAGCGTTGCTCATCCTCTCGAGATTGGGGTGGACTTTGAGTTTGAAGAGCGTGTTCAGACTTCCGTCTTACGCCATCAACACGACGTTGTTTACCGATGCAATTGTTACCATGCTTTAGTTTATGTTATTAGTAGCTCTATGCTGTTTTATGTTGTTGTTTACCGATGCAATTGTTACCATGCTTTAGTTTATGTTATTAGTAGCTCTATGCTGTTTTATGTTGTAGTTTATAGGTATGGTTAGTGAGCCGTACCAGTATAATCTAAAACTCTTTTTTCACAGCTGCCAAAAAAAAAAAAAAAAAAAAAAAAAAAAAATAAAGGTCATGTGATTCATCGTAGTGGAATACTCAAAAGTGATAATAATACTGTAGAAGATTGTTGTTTTTTGTTGGGTACATTTGAGATTGAAACCCCTAAATCCTAAATGGATACTATAATTATAGCCTAGGTAGCACCAAAACGGACACGGACACTTGACACGGCATCCCTTGAAATTTAGGACACGGGACACGTTATTTAAATTTAATAAAATATATATTTTATAATTATAAACGTTCGATTTTATTTTTATAAAAGTATTTGATATTAAATTTAAATAAGTGAAGCTAAAACTTGCCTTGATTATAACTCATTTTCATTTACTATCCAAACGAATTTTAATCAATCTCTTTCGACAGCTCATTTCACGCTTAAAGAACATCATTCACCCCAAATGATATCCAAATGTCATGGACA
This sequence comes from Silene latifolia, assembly GCF_048544455.1. NCBI lineage: Eukaryota > Viridiplantae > Streptophyta > Magnoliopsida > Caryophyllales > Caryophyllaceae > Silene > Silene latifolia. The sequence continues at coordinate 204,635,111 of NC_133536.1, read as the reverse complement.
CGCGTCGGACACGGCCGAAATACCATGGACACGCGTCGGACACGTGCCCGAATAAATGTAGAAAGTTAGACACGGCTTTATAGGTGTCCGACACGTTTCGACGTGTGTCCGAGGAGTGTCGGTGTCCGACACGGTGTCGGACACGGGACGACTGGTTAAGAGAAGTGTCCGTGCTACCTAGATTATAGCCCAATGGTAACAATTTAACAACAAATTATCATAGACCGAGCCAAACCCATATTATATGAACACAAACTATTGCATAATACAATTTCATGCTAAGACTAACATAATACAACAATTCTTCTATAGGACCGTCCAATAGCATGGGACTGGCCCAAAAGGAGAATAGTCCATAAATAATATATAATTTTATGTATATTTGAACTTTATCTTGACAATCCGATATCTTATGATGAATACCGACATATTTAAATGTACAAGTTATCAAAATAAATGACTGAGTTCTCAAAATAAAATATTTTTGTACAACTATATTCACTAATTACTTGGGCTTTGTGTTATTGGGCTGGTCTTATGTATAAAATGGTCCTACGCAATAATTTGTGAACATTTATATATTGACAACTTATTATTTATACTAATAACTTTCATATTTAAATATTTTAGTATCGATTAATAAAAATAAAATTAAAATCTAAATATAATAATAAAAAAAATACTCCGTAATAGCGATTTATCAAGGCAAATAAAATTAATAGCTAAGGAAATTAATTAATAGTGTGTTTTTAGTGATTGGGACTTGGAAAGAACTAGAGAGAAAATTGAAGGCTCACATAAAAAAGGGCCACAATAATGTGACAAAGCTCATTGGCATTATTATGTGTAATTGTGTATGTGGGGGATAAGAAGCAAAAACGAGAGATTCAAATAGGAAGAGCTAAAAACAGAAATTTCTAGAGATGGGATAAAATCTAGATTCCTATTGTATGACAAACTTGCAAAACAATGACACTAGTGAAAATGAAATCAAACAAGGCTAGTCTAATTATGTTGAAGTGAAATGCAAATTTGTGGTTAGCAAAGCAAGAGACTAATTAATCCCACAAGGTTTATGTTGAACTTTGTTTAAAATTGATAGCATAACTTGAAAAATTTTGAAGGGGGGAAAAATTATTCGAGTGTGTTTTATAAAATTTATAAACTGAAGTATTGATTATTTTAATCTTTATATACGTTTAATAAGTTTTAGGCACTTAGCTCCCGCTCAAAGCAACAGAAATCTATCATTGTTACTCATGATCTGTTACTCATGATCGGGTACAACTCTCATTCCTTTCTGAAAATAATTCATATGTAGATGCATTTTATCTTCATACTTCGTTAAAGTTGGGTAAGATTAAGCTTATTCAGGTAAATCTTATAACATGTAAGTACGAAATCAGATTGACATCTTCATTTTTATTCTAAGACCATCTCTTCCCGAATGAGTTACAACAATAAGTACGTTGAAACGACCGAAACTCAAAACGAACTCATTCTATGTTATATTGTTATGCACTGCATTGTAGTTCGATAAAATGGTTTTACTTAAGATCAATTGCATCTAATTATGCAGATAATTAGTCTTGTTTAAGACTGTATTAACTTAAAACCTTCTACAACTATCTTTTATTCCCAGTTCTATTATAATCGTGTATGAGAACCGTCTTAAATTCAGACAGTTTTAATTAAGAATTTGTATTATGCAAAGCAAGATCAACAAAAGCAAAAAGAGACACAAGCACTCCACAAGTTAACCAAACATAACAAGTGGAGAGGAGTGAAACTAAATTTCCAACCTCAAAGAGCTACCAATTAACAATAGGTCTTACTTGTGACGAGTCAAGTATCACCCATATGGGTAAATAAGACAAAAAGTAGAATGCATAGGGAATCACAAATAATTTGTCTTTATCCTCCCATGTGGGTTTTATTTGACCCGTCACAAGCTTGTGAGTTGTGACGGATATCGGCCGTCAGAAATGAGAATTTGTGACCAATTAAAAGCATTGAAATTTCTAAACAAACCCAATGATGCCACGTGGCAACAGAGTAATCTTGAGTGTGTGGAAGTTGGGATCCCAAGGCTAATCCAAAATGCCACATCAGCAAATATATGGTACACAACATTTTTTTTGCTATAAAAGTCCATACACTATCAACTCTGCCTCTCACCCTCAAACTGTTTAAGCTCAAACGTAGCATACAAAATCTCCCTTGTACTTCCTTAACTTTTCGACTTCTCGGAAATTTCGTCGTTGGCCTTAGCACTATCGATGGCTACTTCCGCTGCCACTGCTGCTACCATTGGGGCCGTTAACAGGGCACCCGTAAGTCCTTTCCTTTTAATTTATCGTTAAACATCTCTAAAGTTCGGATTCTTGGAACATTATGTCGTATCAGAAAACCGTCTTTTTGTGTTTTTAATAAAAAATTGAGATTGGGACATGTGATCCCTTAGTTAATACTTCCTCTGTCTTGGTTGTTTTGTATATTACTCGCTAATTGTTTGTTGTTACTTCGTATGAAACAATCTCAAAATGTGTTGTGCTCGACTATTATAAAGAATCTTGTACCGATGTGCATACATAAAGAGTTCAAGTCTCGTACTCGACTATTTTACTAAAGTGCCTATATTTTTCATTTAAAGCAGAGTTTCTAACTATCTTAGTCACGTTGAGTGTCGACTCAGAGTAACACACTATAATCGAAACTTAAATTTTGTGCTAAAAGACGATTTTACATAACCCGGCTCGAGGGTCAGACCAAATAACTCGACCCAAACCCTACCAGTAAGTGGATTATACATCTGATGTAGTACATCAGATGGTATAATTTTTGAGCATTAAGTTAAAGTTTTTGAGTTTTAATTTGAAAATTTTGAGTTTTATTAATTATAAAGTTTTTGAGTTTATTTATTTAAAAATTAATCTCAAAAAGTTACATTATAACTCAAAAAAATTACATATAAACTCAGGAAAATTTGATTTTTGACATTATAAAACTAAAATGTAATTATAAACTCTATACAACTCAAAAAAAATACACAAAAACTCAAAAATTCATTAAGTGTGAGGTAGTACAATCCTTTTTCTCAAACCCTACCCGCACCTAAATTGAGGACCGAAATAATCTAACCTGAAACCCATATTGACCTGACCCTATTTAACCCGACACAATTGTTTAATCTGCAGTTGAACTTGAATGGCTCAAATGCCGGAGTATCACTCCCAAGCTCAGCCTTCATGGGAAGCACCTTAAAGAAGATATCAAGCATGCGGGTTCCAAGTGCTAAGGCCTCCTCCATGAGCATTCGAGCCATGGCCGACTACAGCGAGGAAAAGCAGACTACCAAGGACAGATGGGCTGGTTTAGCCACTGACCTCTCTGATGATCAGCTCGACATCAGAAATGCCAAAGGTCATGTTGACAGTCTCTTCCAAGCACCCATGAACTCTGGCACTCATGTTCCGATTATGTCCTCCTTGGAGTACGAGTCCCTAGGACTCCGAAAGTATGTTCTTTTCCCCTCTTCCCTCGACTTTTACCAATTTCATCATACTGGCTCTTATATATTTCTTTACGTTCTTTAAAATAACCCTCGCAAATAAAAAAGAAAATGTAAATAAATAAATTACTCATCCTGCTCAGTGGTGGAGCTAGGGGGGCTAGCAGGGGCGCTCCCCCACCCCCGTCAGATGAAATTTCAGTTAAAATTTCCGATTTTTTTTCGAGTGTACCTTATATCATTACTACTTCGCCCCCCTCCTCCACCCAAACTTGAATCCTGGCTCCGGCACTGATTATTCATGCTTGTTTTATATAGGTTGGACAATAGAGTGGGTGATTTCTATATCGCGCCGGCCTTCATGGACAAGCTTGTAGTTCACATTGCCAAAAACTTCATGAGCTTGCCAAACATTAAGGTATATTATCGGTTAAGCCAATTTCGATCTCAAATTCTCAATCTTTCGAGTTTTGACTGTAAACTAAGGTAATTTCTGTGAAATTTGTTATTAGGTTCCCCTCATCTTGGGTATCTGGGGAGGCAAAGGTCAAGGTAAATCCTTCCAATGTGAACTTGCCTTCGCCAAGATGGGAATCAAGTAAGTCCGTCAATCAATCAATCAATCAATCAAACAATCAGAATACGCTAATTTATTAAAAATAGAAATTGATCTAATTATATTGCTTACCAAATGTACTTGAAACAGCCCCATCATGATGAGTGCCGGAGAATTGGAAAGTGGAAACGCGGGAGAGCCAGCTAAGTTGATCAGGCAAAGGTACCGTGAGGCGGCTGACATCATAGCCAAGGGAAAGATGTGTGCCCTCTTCATCAATGATCTCGATGCTGGTGCTGGTCGAATGGGCGGAACAACCCAATACACTGTCAACAATCAAATGGTTAACGCCACGCTTATGAACATTGCTGACAACCCTACCAATGTCCAGCTCCCGGGTATGTATAACAAACAGGAGAATGCCCGTGTTCCCATCATCGTCACTGGTAATGATTTCTCGACTTTGTACGCTCCCCTTATTCGTGATGGGCGTATGGAGAAGTTTTACTGGGCTCCTACTCGTGAGGACCGTATTGGTGTTTGCTCTGGTATCTTTAGGACTGACAATGTCTCTGAGGAAGATGTTGTCAAGCTCGTTGACGCCTTCCCTGGCCAATCCATTGGTAAGTCCATAATATCAATATTATCGAGTTTTCACCTATTCTATCGAAAACTACAGTTTCTTATGGTGCTTGTATCGTCGTGTAGATTTCTTCGGTGCCTTGAGGGCTAGGGTGTATGATGACGAGGTGAGGAACTGGGTTAACAGCGTTGGAATTGACAATATTGGGAAAAAGCTGGTGAACTCGAGGGATGGACCCGTCACCTTCGAGCAACCCAAAATGACCTTGAGCAAGCTACTCGAGTATGGAAACATGCTTGTCCAAGAACAAGAGAATGTGAAGAGAGTTCAACTTGCTGACAAGTACTTGAGTGAGGCCGCTCTCGGAGATGCTAACCAAGACGCCATTGAAAGAGGAACTTTTTAGGAGTAAGTGTCTCTGTGTCTAACCCCAGGCTCACATCTATCTATCTAATTAATAATTTAACCAATTCCGAAAAAAAATATTTACTGCAATATTATCACTGATGGTATAAATAAATTGTCTTCTAAATTGCAGGAAAAGCATCTAAACAAGGTAAATTCGAGAGCCAGAAGGGTGTACTGACCGAAAATTATTAACGTTTTGAGGGACCAGGAAAATGTGCTCTTTGTGTCTTTGGATTTTCAATTTGTAGTAATGTTTTCTTGTTTTTGTGAATTATTGTCCTGTAATTTTGTGTCAAAATTCACATTCGCCTTCTAAAACCGTTGTGAAATATATTTGTGTCAATTTTAGTCTAAAGTCGCAAAGCCATTAACCGACTTCTACCTTAAACTAAAACGCAAAAATTGACCGTAATAATAACTTTAAGCATAGAAATACAGCATAAGAAAAAAGATGTCCAAAAGGTTGTCCGATGACATTAAGCATAGAAATACAGCATCAAAGTATCCTGAGAAAAATGTTCTTTGACGGAGAAAATTACGGGGAAATGGGAAACTTACAGCCTCTCTTAGTTCTAACAAAGGCTCCCTCATTCTGCAGCTAGTAACATTCTGTACAGCCTCACCGGTCACAAATTTACTAACCTCTCCATTTCTCTATACACCCTCGAACCATATACAGTAAGTTGCGAGGGGGCATTCGATACATTCTTGTACCATTTGGAGCCTCAAAACTAACCTGATTCTAGGTATACGTATAATCCTCGATAAAACTACAATTTACATGTTTTAAAGTACAACTAACAAACTTTATTTCTCGGTTCGGCTTCTCGTCCAACCTTTAATAAATAGACAAGAGCCACAACATTCATAAAGAACACAAAAGTGCAGAGAGTCTTAGTTAGCTGCACAACACCTTTTCTCTCCTATGCCACTGGAGAAGCAGGGTACGCGTTCTGCAAACTGATCCTTCTCTCTGCAAAAACACATGGGAGTTGTGATTATCGACAAAGTAGTGTCATTATCGACAATTTTGAGTAGAAAGGTCAAACCGAACTAGCTAGAAACATTGTCGTGTAGACAGGTTGACAAAGACTAATACGAGATTACAAAGGAGGGCGATTAATCGATTATCCATAGGGCTCTAATCGTGATATTAATATCCGCCTAGGTAGCACGGGCACTCCTAACTAGTCGTCCCGTGTCCGACGCCGTGTCCGACACCCGACACTCGTCGGACACACGCCTAAACAGTGGCGGAGTCAGGATTTTAAGTCAGCGGGGGCGAAAGGGTAATATTATAAGGGGACCTCGAAAAAACTCGAAAAATTTAACTAAAAATTTCGAAATTTCATGGGATGTCGTATCATGTGTCCGTGTCCGTTTTGGTGCTACCTCGATATCCGCCGCATAGTAAATCGCAAGTTCAATAAGTTACAAAGGTTATCACAACTGCATTCTGAAATCAGTCTCAAAACGAGATATTGCCCAATTTCTATGCATATGTTTTTGTACAGAAGTAGACATGTTATATAGTACATGAGGTCCTTGGGACACTGAAATCTAATTTGCCCGTGCACGTTGCCTAATTAATATGGTAAATAATCTAGATTCTAATATTAATTATTATTATTATTATTATTAAAAGATTTAATTGGACACCGGTACCAAAGTTTTGTGGGTTTATCACAGGATTCAATATCTACCAAATATGTTTCTTAAACCAATTTCACCCAGAATTGCGCTAACTTCAGGGGTTGAGGTAAGCAGTTCTAAGAAGAGAGTTCCGTACGTCAGCTAAAGGGCTCTTAGCTTAAATATTAACATGCAAGAAAAGTTGACGTAATTACCTCCAGCAGCAACAAGTTTCTCTACACGAGCAACAATATGCTTTCCATATGTATACTTCTTCAGGGCATTCAAGTGATTCTTTATTCGTGAAAGGATAACCTCAAGTTGCTGGTCATCACAAGTTTCCAGCACTTTCTGAACAACATAGTTCGCAAACTGATCTTTCATCAACACCTGAACAAAAAAATAAACGACCCCACACAAAAAATAGTCTGAGTAAAGGGCTCACTGAATGAGAATTAGAGGACCAACTTGTGACGAATGCCAAGGTTGTGGTATAACATTTTTTTTCTAACGTGTGCCCTAAGGCTAAGGCCACACGCTAATAATCGTCTACCCAATTGATAACAACACAAATTCAAATCATCTAACTAAAATAAAGATCTTTTCAAATAAAAAAAAAATTAAATGAAGAACCTCCAAATTTTTTGCCTAATTTACTTGGTTGTTTCCGGTCACCTCTCTTCTAATTATTAACTTATCTCTTGTCATTTTAACTGACACAATTTAAAATCATTTACGGCATCTTCGTCTAATTGTCTCCTCCCCCCTACCAACCTGCTATTATGCTTACACGGCGACCATGGCCATCACTTTCTCGACGAATCAGACCCTACCTGGCTCAAAATTGTACGGAGATGTAATTTCTTACCACCTCAACGACCTCATTCGTACCTAAAGTAATGTTTTTTGGAAATTTTACGGTCGCAGAACTGTCAGAAACTATCGGAAAAGGGCTTAGGTTTCAATTTCTGCCCTGGAAATTGAACCCTAAGACCTCTCTTGGCAAATGGCAACCCATAACATAAACTGAGAAAAGTGGACACCAACGAGGGTGTCGGAACGCCGACAGAAATGGAAATCATAGGCATACAAAGGGAATGGCTGAATGTATGTAGGATGCTGGATGCTAGCCAAGAGGAGGAAGTAATGGAGTAAGAGAAAAGATACTGTATACGCACAACAGGGGAAAAGGGAAATAGGATGGTAAGAGACTAAGAGGTGACTAAATGATAGGAGGGAGAAAAATTATGTTAATTATATAAATTTTCCAAGAGTTTTCCGTAATTTAATTATAAAGATTATATACGTTAGGAAAACCGACGATATAATATAGTTTTGTTACTTTAATTAAACTCCCAATATGAAAAAATGCACTTCCTGTAGTGTTTCCACATTTAAATTAAAGGTCCACAGACACAATTACTCCTTCTGTCCCACTATTAATTTTCTTCTGAATTTGGATTATCCTACTATGAATGCTATTCTCTATACTTTTTACTATTCGATTATATACGTAGGCTACTGTGCAAAAAAAAAACGAAAAAAGAACGTAGTGGGACAGACAGAGTGAGACATCAATGATGATTGATTTTAAAGGTGCAAACCTGAAGCGGCTCATTATCATCACTAGATCCGAGCATTTCATTAACTATGTTACACCGCTCTGTTGCATCCCCAAATGCTAGGCACTTCTCTATAACATTTGAAGCAAACTTCTGCTGACTCATTTGGACAATCTTCCCAGTTAATTTGTTGATAATAGCAGTGCGTTCATCCGGCCTTCCATGCTCCAGTACATGCTGTAGTATTAATAAGTCAATGTCAAGCGTATCTCAAGGTCATGGGTTAATGCATGAATTTGTGTACCCCTCCCCATGCAATCAAGTAATCAAGACACATCAAGTAACAACTTGGACAGTAACTTTAGTAAAAACTTTACGACCAATTAGATTAAAGACATAAGCTATGACCTAGATCCTCAAGACATGGTTGGATAGACATCTCATCACCAACTATATGAGTATCCCAGAGACTAATACATGGACTGCAGAATGGTGAGCGATCGACAAAAGGAGATTGTGTAACTTGACCCGAAAGATTTTTACCCAAGAAAGGACCGTAATGATTAATGATAAAATCAGAGGACTACAGACATTTAAATTTGCATACCTATAGGATTAGTATTCAGGGCCAAAATATATGAGTATATATTTTCACAATGCACGAGTTTGGGAGATTACATGAGTGTGCGAGTGCGTATATGGGCTCATACTTGGAAAGAAAAAAAGGTACTCATATCTCATTAGATGTAAACAGGATGTCAAGATACACTAGAGAATGACCATATTCCACTAGCTGCTATCAACCCATGAGCCTAAGTAATGCAGTAATAAATGCCAAGTGTTTAGGGAAACGCTAGAGAATGACCATATTTGCTTTTTGCTACCAATCCATGAGCCCAAGTAATGCAGTAATAAATGATAAGTTTTGAGGCAAACTAGACAACTAGTATACGATCTCATTGTCAAAAGGTAAGACAAAAAAAGCATCCAGAAAAGGGAACAATTTACCCGTAATCCAGCACATTCAAACTTCAATTGCATGTTACAGACATTCTGGAATTAAGCAGTTACGATCTGATAGCTGTCATAACTTTCTAGATTGTTACTCTATTAATTCTCAAGAATTAAGGTATGAATAAGTTTTAACATACCTGGACAACATAATTTCCATACTGGTCCTGAGCCAACATGCAAACAGACTGCATGATTTCATCCATCACTATTTGCTGGGTTGTAGCGCTATGGCAGTGTTCCAGAACTCTCTGTACACCAAAACAGAACTACTTACAAAACCTTACTTTTCCTAGTAACCATTAACTTCAAATAAACAAGGTTAAATGCTTAACCTGAATAACACGACACCCATAAGGATGAGTTGACAACGTAACAACTTGATCATAAAATATTGTTATGATGAACTGGATCGCATCTTCGGGTATGCATTCAATGCACTTTTGAATCACATGATTTCCATTTTGATCACGTACACAACGCATTATGTGCCCATCTAGTTCAACTACCATCTTCTTTTGTTGGTCCAGATCAACAACTTCAATTGCCTATAATACAAAATGAACGGGCAATAGATGTCAGATGACACTACTTTTTAGGCTAATGAAAGCATTTTTCACAAAAATAGTCGCGTCCTACAATCTAACACCGTATTGCATCTGATACCTCTAGGTAGACCAGGCAATCAAGCCAGGTCTGGTCATTTCATTTAGGCATTACTTTGAATAATGATTATTAAGAAAACAAAATACTCCGTAGTCATTTGGGGTGTTTTTGGGTAATTCAACATCATCTTATTTCACAATCAGGTCATTTACGATCAGGTTGTCTTAGGTTCAAGTCTACCTTGGGTTGTACTTCTCAACAGATTGTGTCATTCAGGACAGGTCAGTTTTGCCAAGTTAAGCTACAAGAGAGCCAAATAGCTTTACCCTAGTAACCTTTGTTACCACCTGTAGCCCTTTTTGAAAAATAAATACAAACCTAGTAAAACAAAAACAAAACACCCCTCCTAAACATCCGAGGACTAGAAATGATACTTTATCCAACCATTAAGAGACAAAAAATGTGAATCACTTCATTCACTTGAAAACAATTCCTTTTTTGGCATGGATACTAAACGCTCTGTGGTAACTGGTGACTAGGTACTAGAATCTCCCCGTGTAGATACGAGATGCGCTATTTTTGCGAACAAATATATTTTTTTAAAATAATTTTTTGCAACGGTACCACAGCTTGGAATGAAAAAGGACTAACATGTAGATGAGTGAAAGCTAGGATAAAGTAGCGCAGAGAAGGGATAATAGAACTAGAACCAAAAAACTACCGAATTTGAATTGTAGTACGCCTTGCTAGCTAGTAGCTACGCCCTGTCTACAAAGGCTATCAAAGTGCACCTGGGGGAGTTTTGGCTTAAGCCTCACTCTGTCACTCAGCCTCGGGCTCATGCTTTGCTCACGTGCGTTTTTTTTTTAAGCAAGCATGGATAGGATTATTATTATTAATAGATAGACTGAATACTCCAAAATCATAACAGTGAAGATAGAAAACTCACAGCAAACCATATTCTAATAATTATTCAACCGTTACAGGAAGTGTTACCATAAGCTTAAAAATACATCATCGGCACTATACCTTCTGAATAACTCGACACCCGTACATCTGAAGGCTAAGTGTCAAGACATGACCCGTCAGTTTGTCTGCCAGTTCTCTGATTTGCGACGCAGACCCATGCTCAAAAAACTGAGAAGAAAACAGTTTCACCACTTCTGTAAGGTCTTATTCGGATCTAGTGCTCCAAAAACTAACAAATGCCAGTATAGAAAGACAAATTACATAAAGATTACCTTCTGGACCACATAGTTACCAAAAACATCTGTCATTAGCGACAATGCTTGAGGGAAGATTTCGTGAAAAACCATATCCTTCTCATCTGAAGTGGCGGTTTCAAGTTTTTGCTGGATGAAACGACTCCCATATTGATCAGCGCTGAAACATTTTATATAAACGGATTAATATTTCAACGTTAACTATGTCAACGTCATTGAACAGACAGAAACAGAAAAAGAAAGTAAGAAACTGCAGACCTGAACTCAACAACATGATTGGCAATTTCAGCGAGCTCAAAACACCTAGTCTTATTGCCTTTGAATTCATCAAGGAGGGAAGATCCAAAACTCTGCTCCATAAACGCACCAACTTCAGATCGCCAATTCCCCATCATGCCAGCAGCTAAGTTCCTCATCCCAGATGGCATCCTCATGTTACGCTCATGTCTTAAAGGACTACCAGGTCCCATATGAGAGCTATGAAGAAGTGGATTTGCTTGACGATTTCCAGCATACCCTGCCCCCATCCCAAAAGCCGAATTACCATAATAACCAGGATTCATTCCAGCAGATTTCCCCAAGTATGGTCGACCAGACTCTAATGTGCCTAAATATGCTTTTTGAAGTGTCAGCAGATCCATGCCAGAAATGTCTCCATCAATGGAAGGGTCGCCAAAAGCTGCCAGCTGAGCGGCAGCAGCATAATCACCTGACGACATATAGTGATGATACAAGGCATCCAACCGGGATAGCTGAAGACCATTCCTTGGAGAGTGACTCCCTCTACTATAATTTTCCAGCTGAGCAGCCATTATGTTTGCACGTGAAGATAGACCACCGTCCAAAGCTCTAGAATCCATACCAAGCTGGCCAACCATCATTGATGCAAGAGCAGGGTTGATGTTGTGCCCACTCAAACTGTAATTGGGTATAGCCGAGCTTGGGCTACCAACGCTATGAAAGTATGAAGGGGAGTTTGGCCCACCGTGTTTGTGATGATCAACTAACCCATCGGACCTCATAAAGTAGTTCTGATCCATACCATTACCATTACTGGTATATGAACCAATAGAATTTAGTTGCGAATTTGTCTTAATACGGTTATAATCACCATGTACATTGAAAAGGTTTTGATGGTCCATATGAGGATCAACAGAAAGGTTCATGCCAGACAAAGCACCTACAAGATCAGCAGCACACCCTCCACCATTTGAAGAGCCATGAAGTGCAATTGGACTATTGACACTCCTTTTATCCATAGAGTTGACCCTTCCCTCACCAGCTGTCGGTATCCTAGGACTTGGCGCTCTAGCTACAAGTTGGGGATCGGGAGTGGTGCTCCTAGACAATGAAGCACCTAAAGCAGAAGCATAACTGAGAGAAGCAGAGACACTAGTGTTAGTGCCTTGTACATCTCCACCAGAATGTACAGCATCTGACGATGAAAGAGGAGCTAACTTAGCCTCGGAAGTTGCAATGTTCTCGTCAAAAGCACTGCGGCTAGCTGGACGTAAAGGAAGTCTCGAAGCAGTGGTGGAATTATTCAAATCATCCTGATTTAGAAAATCATTCCATAAATATTGATACTCGATTACTTACTCGATGACATCCAACATAAAGACAACTCCATACACGAACACAGATTTTAAATTAACAAATACAGAAGAAATCAGGCAATACACTAGAGCTGGAGGCAAAAGAAATACTTGGACTACAAGGTCGTCAAATTACATCTTCACATGGAGATAAAAATCAAATTCATGAATAACATTAATTCGGCATCAAGGTTTAAGAAATAGGATATCAACCATCACCAATGCCATAAAACTACAGCCACTCTGCAGCCGATAAAATTTATGATTTCAGTCCTTCCCTGTAAGTCAAAACTGAAACTACGAACCAAAGACTTAGTACCAAAAGCTATTGATTGACTATTCTAATGTTTTACTCGTAACAATTTTGCCTACATTGTCTTCAATTGCTGCAAAAATAACACCAAACGCCTTGAGATAGCTTGTGGCATATTAATAAAAGATACTCCAAATCAACTCTATATAATTTTGACATGTCGTTTTCTATGTTCAAAAAACAATTAACGTCGATTAATCACAATCACAACCAATCACCAACTATCACTATCAAACATACATGGCAAGAAAACAAAATAAGCCAACAACTTGATCAATCAAATAACCAAAACACCACCCAAAAAACAATCTTTACCAAACTCAAAACCAATAACCTTATAAGCACACCATTAATACACTAAAACAACAGAAACACAACGAATTTAAATTTACCTTACAAACCCAATTAATTTGCTAAAATCACGACTCAAACAAAGTTACCATACAACCACATTTAATTCGCTAAAAACGCGACTAAAATACAACGAATTCAAATTTACCATACAAATATCATAAATTCGCGGCAAAAACAGGACTAAAACACAACGAATCCCTAATTTACCTTCTAAAGACAATTAATTTGCTACAACCAGCCACTAAAACACAGCAAATTCAAATTTACCTTATCAACACAATTAATCCGCCAAACCTAAATTCAAATTCACCTTACAAACACAATTAATTCGCTAAAACCGCGTCTGAAACACAACAAATCCAGATTTATCTTGCAAACACACTTAATTCAATAATACCGCCAGTCTGCAACTAAAACACAACGAATCCAAATTTACCGTGTGCAAACACAATTAATTCGTTAAAACCGCAACTAAAACACAACAAATCGGAATTCTACCAACGACGATTTCAAAATATAAACAACCTACTTACAAAATCTTTACCTGAATAATTTCCGCAATGCTCTTCTCCCTACTTCCTAACCCTAACCCTAATCCTAACCCAGGCAATCCAACACCATTCCATTCACTTTGATCACCATTAACACCATTACCATTTCCGACTCCGTTGTTATAACTACTACCGCCATTAAACTCACTTAATCTACCATTACTATCATTATTATTATTATTATTATTCATCGATTTTCTACGGTCGCCAATTCCACCAAGTCCGCCACCGCATTGTCGCGAAAATCGCCAATCCTCTTTCGACCGCAACGGTGGCGGTAACCTAGGGTTTAAATTAACATTCGAATAGTAATAATTTACGTAATTCGGATCATTCAAAACTTCCTCACTTATAACCTCTCTCCTTTCTCCAGCGATCAGAGATTCTCCTCCGCCGTAAAAACTACCGGCAGCCGTCGGCGGCGCCGACGGACTTCGAAAAATCTCGTAACTACTAGACTTTTCCATCAATTCATCACCGTAATTGATCGACATCATATTATTCCATAAAACAAAAAAATCAAAGTTTTTGAAAAAGATCGAATTTTTGAGCTGAAGATTGAAACTTTTTAAGACGAAACAAAAGATAAATTAACGGCGAAGATTAAACGAAGTTAAGATTAGGAATTAAATTAATTGATTTTTGATAAATCCTTTGAATTTAGGGTTTTCGCCATTGCAGTTGTTTTGAGGTTGTTATATTAGTGAGCTTGAGAAGAGGGGGGAAGGGAGTGAAGTAGGAGTTAAGTGAAGGGAAAATCTGTACCGTTGGATTTTGAGATGGACGATTGAGATTGAAGGAGAAGGTGAGTGAGATTTGTTATTACAAACGGTAAAGGTGGCTGGGCTTTTCATTGCGTCTTTCTTTCATTACTAGTTTAGGGTTTTTCTTGGTTTGAGTTGAAGAAAAAATAAAAATTAATTATAAATTTAAGGTAATTTTTGAAAGAAAAAAAATTAAAATTAAGTTAATATTTTGTACTGTATTTCTGAGAATAAAAATTTAGATAGAACTCACGTGGCAATCGAGTCGAGCATGGTCATTGTTCGCCGTCAACCCATATATAGTCGTATTAGACTTGGATCACACTAGTTGAGTGAGCAATCAGCGTACCCTTTCGGATCGAGTTGGATTTGGGTCAGGCTATATCAAGTCGGGTCGTTTGAGGTCAGTTGATGTGTGAAGACTGCTCGGATTCGAGTTGCAACTTATTGGATCTAGCTACTTTATCATATTAATTCAATTTTTACCAATAAGTTTAGTTTTCGACCATTATTTAGTTAATTACTCTGTTATTGAGTCAACATATCAACTTAAACATTAAACCGCTTTCACTTGGATTAATGTTAAGCTTCATAATTGTCTTGTCATCAATCTTATCGAGTCAGTATTAGGTCGAGTCGGGTTTGGAAATTTCTAAATTTTCGGGTTCTATCGGGCCGACTTTTTGGCGATTCAGATTAAATATGTTGGCTCTAACGTGAGTCAAAGGAATTATTCATGTTTGTAAATGGTAAATGTGGATGCTTTTATTTACAAATTAATATTATTGTTTCAAAGTCTTGATGCCTTTTTTTTATACATTTATATATACAAATTGTTGGGGAGTAGAAAAATTATAATGTCATATACTTGATGGATATTTGTTTTAGGGATTGATATCACCACAACTATTTGTTTTAACGCCACAACAATCTGTACTGCAATGGGAAAAACCCTTTTACTCTTCATGTAGGATTTCGTGGCATTAGCTTATTAGGCCGTGGAATAATGCCACGCCTTTGTTTGTATACACTTATATAAAATTGTAGGGAAGTGAGATAATTTTTAATGACAAACTGTCTAATAAGTAAAGAGTGAGATAATTATTAATGACATAAAAGAACTGTCTAATAAGTAAAAAGTTGTATGTTTCAAGTTTTGAATTGATCACTTTGTAAATTAATCCAACAGATCTCTTGAATGAGATCTCATTATTCTAGAATTTGTACTAGTACTTATTGAATTTTATATCTTATTTTACGGAAAATTCACCCGTAATCTATGAGATTTGACATTTTGCAAGAAATACCATTTTTGTTAACTGGAAACTTAATTCAATAGGCAATAACTCATGTTTACGAGTTCAGAAAGTGACGATTTTTATTTTCCAAATCGATCATCTTTCCAAGAATTACAATTTGAAAAATATATATAAAAAAAATTTGTCGGATTTGGAACTTGGGAACAAGAGATATGGTCACTCAAAGTTTGTTCGGTAAAAAACTTTAATATACAAAAACTCCTAAAACACGGAATTGTGACGATATTTTTTTTTTCCTAAAAAATTGTGTTTCTCGAAAAAATGATCAATTTGAAAAACTTGTCATTTACTAAACTCATGGCCTCTTAAAATTTTTAGAATAAAAAAGTTGCGTTTCTTGCAAAATGTCAAAGATTAAGAATTTCTGCTTAGTTTGTTTAAGCTTTCTCTTTGGTACATTTATTTTATTTAATATCAAAAAAAGATTTTAATATCTTCTTTTAGTAAAACCGAATAACGTCATGTAAGGAGGCAATTGCCTACTGGTTTATTGGGAAGATGACAATAGTAGTTAACTAGTTATGTGGGGAGTATGTTAGGTAGTGGATTAGTGATGCGTGTCTATAATCTAAAGGCTTCTATTATTAACTCTACCCATGTTCTTTGGAGATGTAAAGTAGTACTTCCTCCATTCAACTCCACTCTATCATAGTACAATTTGCACAAATGTTAAGAAAATAATAAAGTAATAATAAAAGTACAATGGGAAATGAGATGGATGATTAATTTGTCCATAAAGTGGGTAATTATGTGGGCCAACTAGTGGCATTTTGTGTAAATAATTGTTTGTCATGGGGATAAAAGGGTCATTTTACTTGCTTTTTATGGAAAGTGGTAGAGTGGAGTTGAATGGATGAAAAAGGAAATATGGTAGAGTGAAGTTGAATGGAGGAAGTAGTATGCAATTTTAGAATTTGTCCCGCCTAAAAAACTTGGTAATGTATGTGTATTCTTCATTGGGATCCTTTTATTTAGTCTCTACTCTATTTATTTCTACTTTTCGAGTGGTAGATATTATTCAAAGACAGTTTAAAAGGCTGTATTTTGTTTCCTTGAAAACGAGTTAATAATTTGAAATAGTTATAAAAACATTAATTCGGAGTAAATATAACTTCAAGTATCCAATTTTATTACATACTACTCGTTCCTCCAAAAATCCAAAACCATATTCATACAAATATAAATATATCAAGAACCGTCATTTTTCGAGGCAATTTTGTCATAAATCTATGAGATGGTCATTCAAGTATAAATATAGATTCTCTATGTATAAACACTCTAGACCTTTTATAAATAGAGGAAAAGCTACCTAGTAACAAGAGGTAATGATATCACCATAAAATTGGTTAAGAAGATCAATTTTTGCTACCCAAATAATTTTATACTCAATTGTTATCACTTGCTTTTTCCGTTTGTCAGTGATCAATTTATTTCGTTAATATCTTTATTTACTTGATTGTAAAAATTCTAAAATTGTGATATTCTTAATGTACTCGTTAAGACGAATCGAACAAAATCCTACATAATACTATATTTTATGTTATATATGAAAAGTTATTTAACGTATGAATAATGCCCAAAAAGCAAATGGTAACAATTTACTGGGACAGAGGTATTACATAGTACGGACTACAGAGTACAATGTAATAATAAATCTAGTTTAACGGTTCTACTTGACTAGAAACGTTTTTCTACCCAAATTGTATATCATATCCCGCTCTTATTTATAGGCGAAAGCCTAATAAACCTTTAAGGGGGTGATAGGTTGCTACTTTCAAATGGAATGGAATGAATCGAGTGCATCCAAGTGTTTGGTTGGGTGATTTTGGAACGCAGTTAAATACCCAATGAATTCTACCTACCCCAATCCCTGGATTTGTTAAATCAAACATCCCTAAATTTATTCAACAAATACTCGTAAAATTGATCTCATATGACAATTTCTATTGGCATTATTCTAAGAAACAACCCTCGTTGAGATGTTTTTGTAAGGAATTTGGCCAACTTAAGGTTCAAATCTCTCTTTTTATTTATGTAATGTGATTAATTGCACGCAATTTATTAGGAAAAAAAAAGGTCAATATACTGCACATGATTGCGTATGTAATAAAAGCAATGGATAAGACGAGTATAATATTTAACTGACATATTTAAAGAGCTTTAATCTTAATCACGTGACATGCTCTATAGTTGTTGGGACCGCTTACGCATGAACACACCACGCCCTTACACAAGCATCTCTTATTAAGAGAGCAATGTCGTTAATGCCCTTAGTTTAAAACTTAAAGAGTGATGAAACTTTCTAAATTGTTGTACTAAAATCTCTACCTTCTGTTAGATCGCACTTCGGCCCCGGTCGTGTCCGTCGAGTAGGAGAGATGATCCATTTTACAAGATTAAGGATGAGTGAAATAACACATTGGGTTATAAGCTAGATCACCTTCTCTATTTCTTTGATACAGAGACTTACACGTGATTTTTCACATGCCCCCCACATGTAAAGTTTCCTTTTCGATTGACGACAGGAACGACATTCGTTTTTTTGAACCTCTTTCGTCGGGCGGGAACGTCGTCGCTTTTCGGACCCGTCTTCGCCTCACAACCCAGGACTAAACCTTGGGCTCTGATATACCATGTTAGATTGCACATGGGCTTGGGCCGCACCCGTTGAGGAGGGAGAGTGTCCATTTTACAAGTCCAAGGAGGTTTCATCCCAAAACCAATTGACAATGGGTGGAGTAACCTTGGGTTATAAGCTAGATCACTTTCTCTATTTTTCCGATGTAGGAGACCTACATGTGATTCTTCACACCATCGGTGACGGCGCCATGATTCCCCATTAGGAAGGGCGAAAAATCTCAATAAGAGTGAATTGATAATGCCGTAAAGTAAATCTCGAAAAAAATCGAAAATTTTAACTAAACAAACTGAAATTTTGAATATCCATTGGGGGCGAGCGCCCCTACTATGTTAACCCCCTAAATCCGCCACTGTCGACCTTATCTAACTTTTTAAATTGTTATACTGAAATGAGTGAAATCTCTACCTTATGTTTGAAGTACTTCGAACTTTCCAAGATTTTATTACCTAGTTATCAGTTGTACAGGTATCAGAATCATGATTCGATTATACGATTCAACTATTTTATAATCTAAAAAAGTTGTATTAGTGCAATACCGTTTACTTGTATTATTAAAAATTCATATTGGCATATAACTTCCTTTGCCCTTTGCTTATAAATAACACAAATAGTTGTGTAAAGCGATTTAATATTGTAAAACATGATGTTTTAGTGACTATTTTTACTCACTAAAAAAATGTGTGTAAATCTATTTTACAATTATGTTAGTATAAACAAAAAAAACTGTTATACACAAGACTAACTTGTTTATTACCCTTTAAATTAAGCATATTGAATTATAGGGCTGCATGCCTGCATCGTGCATATCAAATTCTCAAGAATCTCAACCATAAAGTTTATGGATTTTACAAGATAGGCCCAAGTGACCAAACAACTTCTGGCTCAGTTCAAAAGTTGAAACATGGGCCCAAAAAATGGATCAACGCAGAAGGGGTCCTATTAGTTTCCACAAACTTCCTCCGTTCCGGTCATTTGTTTATTTTTCGTTTTGACATAAAGACCAAGAAAAAGTGAAATGATCAAGTATCTGATGACAAGTGGACCAAATTAAATATGGATGTGAGAATCAAATTGTCCATTAAAAATATTCTCAAAATAAAAAGGTAAACAATTGACTGAATCACCACAAAAATGAAATAGGTAAAAAAATGACCGGAACGGAAGGAGTATACACATTTAATTTGGTCCATTAAAAATATCTTTTAAATCAATACGATAATCCGTCTTATAATCAATTGTTGATTGACTTGTTGTTTGGTCATCTTCTCCCTTAAATATACAAAACTACTGATCATTTTGATATTGATGTTCTAATGTCTAAAACCTATTGTAGTTTGTATTTTTTTTATAAGGAAAATAAAAATTTAAAACACTGTATGTAAAGGCACCATACTATTTTGTCAAAATTGGTCTCCCTTGCAACGGTTTTAAGTTATGACGGATTAAACTTAACTATTTTAGTGATAAAAAGTTACGATACAAGCATTAGTGTTATTTTATTACAGTATTAGAAAGTGACCATTTTAATTGTAACTTTTTTATCATAAAATTGTCAGTTTTTATTATAAAATGATGGGAGTAACACTTTTCTCGTCGTACTTTAGGATTGTCGACTGTCATAAATTAGAATTTGCATTTTGTGAAAGTTAAGTTATCAAACCCAACAACCAATAATTGAAAGAAAGTAAATCACAACTCTCAAATACATACATACACAAACTTTAATTTGGTAAAATTCAACCATTTGACTTATAATTTTCCCATTTAAATCCTTAAACAAAAGTCAAACATAATGAAAATTGATCCAATTATCCAATATTGTTGAATACAAGTTGTAACATAATTTTTGGCTTCATGCATAAAATTTCTTAACAACCAACACCTAATTGTGAAAGACATAATAAAGCAAACAATAACTTTCTTCTCTAAATTATTATTGATAAGATTAGGCAATAATCGCGGTAAACAAAAAGCTCAATTTTGTTCAACTTTAAGAAGAAGAGTAGAGACCAGCATGTTTTTTGAACAAGAAACCGACTTTTTCTTACCTACTTAAACTTTCACATGTCATTTTAGCAAACAAAAAGAAGTTTCCATGGCATTTCATTTGATGCAAAGTGGATAGCCAATTAGATGGGTGGGAATTGGATTATTTAGGGCCTACATGAAAAGTTATTCTCATGACATCGACTGTGGCGGATGCAGGATCTAAACTCAACAGGACAAGCGGTTTATGGTATAAGGAAAATTTGAAAAATGTTCAAATATTTTTTTACTCAAAACTTTAAAATTTTCATCGTTCAATGGGATCGTGGGGGAAACGTCCATGCTAGCCCTTCCTTGATTTTACTATGGGACGTCTAGGTCTCAAGTTTAAAATCATATCGTATGAATTAATTTGTAAACTATCAAAATGATGCTTTGCAAGAGTGTACATTATGATTAAAACATAAAAGGTTAATAAAATGAATTATTGACATTAATATAAGCATTTGATTGAGATGGTTTCATATTTTATGACGCTTTGATTTTTGGTATATCTCATGTCCAATAGTGAGATAGATTACTTATTAATATAACTTCGAAATGTGTTTTTTCATTTTTCATTTTATGTATTTGTCAACCAAGTCATCCTTTTAATTAATTAATTAATGCAAGTAATTTGCTCACATTAATTAGCGATTCAACTTTTAATTTATGAATCAATAATTCATATTTTCACTTTAGTATGAGGAACTTGTTGATGGAAACTGCGATATTGACAATGTCGAGCTAGCACATTTATTCATTTAGTTGTAAGATGTTTTAAGTTGTAGATGCAAACGTAGAACTATCGTGTACATTTGATCAACATCATAAACGATAATAATGACTTTGGTACACAAGGGTTACGTTACCTAAATAATTCATTTGTGATCAAATAATAAAAAACATACAAAAAAAAGTAACATTGCTTAATCACCTTAATGTATTCTTCTCGCATTTTTTCTTTTATCGTGGATCACTTGCGTAATTTGTAAATAACGTCTCTACATGTTTAAACTTTTGGTAAAAAATGTTTAGTGTTTTTTATATATGACGTTTTTAGTTTTTGAGGTACATATTTAAGTTCAAATTTAACAAAATAAAAATACTAGTCCGAAAATTATAAAAACTATATTATACAGTTAATTTTATTATGATAAATCTTTTCATAGTATTTGTTCATATATTTTAAACGATAATGTTAAAGAACAAACTAGTGTTTCAAAATATATTTAAATGATAATGTTAAAGAACAACCAATCTACGATTTTCTATAGTTAACAAATTAAACCAAAAACTTTTGAGATTCTGGGTTTAAAGGAAGTCACAAGAAAGATTTAAAAATAATTTTAATGTTGACCGGATTTGAATTCAGAGCATAAATATTATACTCCGTAGTATGTTTCATGACTTTACCAACTAATAGGTTAGTCGACATCTGAATTAAATCGAGATACGTATTAACCAGCTTTGCACACACGTAAACAGTTATTATTCGATTATTGTGCTCGTAAACCCTCAAATGAACGTTGCAATCTATGATAGAGTGGGTACTCAAATTATAGCTACAAGCTAAATGTCATTGTATAACTAATAACTACATAAACTTCCGAACCAATATAAAAAACACAACCGCTCACTATCAATCAATTTTCAATTACTACCTTTAATGATGAATTAACAACTTTTTCTTACCGTAAGACGACACTCCTCTTAACAAATTCCTCAAGAAACAAATATTCATATATAGAATACATTAAACATACAAATGACATTATTCGCAAAATCTCACTTATAACCGGTGTAAGCTTAAATAACTATGGCCGGGGTTATATTTATGATAGTTTTTGTCACGATGTTGTAAGCGTACAACATCCTTAAGAAATTTTTTCGAATTTTTATATTCAGACTAATACACTAATTGCATAACATTTATAAAATATAAAACCCAAAATTTCGTTTGAGTACGTATAGTAATATATAAGTATATAATCCATATCGAGTTTTGTAAAATTATGTAACATAAACTTATTTTTGTATACTAGCTTGATTGTCATTTTTTTTTGTAAATATCATAAATATGTAAGTTAGTAACCTAATAATATGGTTCTAGTATGCTTACTTGGACCGCTACGTGGACTTAAAAAATAATACTCCGACGTATTATGAATTAATTTTATATACAATTTAAATTATGGTTGTTGGAGTTAAGTAATCAACAATATTTGATTATCTAATATGTTAGCGTGGCCTACTTTCTTTGTTCCTGAAATCCTACCAAAGAAATTACGTAACATTTTTTATTTAATTTAATTTTTATCTTTATTTTAATTCATATCGTAAGACTATATAAAAAGCAGCGCAACCATGCAAAGAAAATAACCCATGGTAGTTGTAAACCGATAAACTACTACGTACACTTTTGTACAAACAAAAAAAAAAACTAAAACTTTTAAAATCTCTTTAAATCTCTTCAAACAATCCTACATTTTAATCAAAACATACATTTTTTCCGAGAATTTACGAAACAAAAAAATCGAGTAAAGAAAATAAAAAATGAAGACATGTATACCACCTATGGAGTCAGTTGTGGCAGAGTTAGAGGGAACCCTAGTGAAGGATCCGGACCCGTTTTCATACTTTATGCTTATTGCATTCGAGGCATCGGGTGTGATTCGTTTTAGTTTACTTCTCATTTTATGGCCGATAATCCGTTTGATGGATTTGGTTGGTTTGGAGGAAGCCGGGCTAAAACTAACTATTTTTGTCGCGGTAGCTGGGTTAAGGATATCGGAGATAGAATCCGTGGCTAGGGCGGTCTTACCGAAGTTTTATATGGATGAGGTTGATATGGATGCATGGAGGATATTTAGCAAGTTTGATAAAAGAGTTGTGGTGA
This sequence comes from Silene latifolia, assembly GCF_048544455.1. Taxonomy (NCBI): domain Eukaryota; kingdom Viridiplantae; phylum Streptophyta; class Magnoliopsida; order Caryophyllales; family Caryophyllaceae; genus Silene; species Silene latifolia. The sequence continues at coordinate 204,611,558 of NC_133536.1, read as the reverse complement.
GTAAAACTCCTAGGGTTATGGTGGAGAGGTTTGTTAAGGAACATTTGAGGGTTGATGAGGTTATTGGGATTGAGTTGGATGTTAATAGGTTCGGGTTTGCTACCGGTTTGGTTAAGGATGTTGGTTCGGTTTCAGATCGGGTTTCTAGGTTGTTTGGTGATGAGAAACCTTCTTTAGGCTTGGGAATGTTTGATAATCCTAGTTATGGGTCTAATTCATTCATGTCACTTTGCAAGGTTAGTACATAATGTCTTTTTGTTGTATTATACTCAAAACTCTTAAGTTTATGTCTCAATTAATTTAGCATATATACTCTTTCCGTATCAGCCATTTGTTTACGTTTTATATATAACAAGAAGTAAAACTAGGAAAAGAAGAGAAGACAATATTAACATTATTATTGCATGGTTTAGTCATTATAATTTGTACTATTAAATGGTACTAAAATTTTTATTAACATAGTTACATAAATTTTATCCCAATTAGGTAAAATGGCTAATAAAGTTAGAATTAATACAATAAATTGATATTAATTAAATTATGTAGTTGGATGACATTGTACGTATAACTATCCTTTAACTAATAAAGTTTATGGTTTGGACGTCCTTCTTTCAGGAACAATGCCACCCACCATTCACTACCAAGACAACAATTGAGTATCTCGACGACCACCGCGACATCATCCGTCCAATGCCGGTGATTTTTCATGACGGACGTTTAGTTAAGCGGCCAACACCATTCATAGCCCTTCTTATTCTGTTATGGATCCCAATTGGGGTGGTTTTAGCCATAATCCGCATGTCAATTGGCGTAATCTTTCCATTATGGGCCATTCCCTACATGACCGCGATTTTTGGTGGTGGCGTAGTAGTCAAGGGCAAGCCGCCACCACCACCTTCTGCCACCTCAAACGGCGGAGTCCTATTTGTTTGTACCCATCGAACACTCATGGACCCTGTTATATTATCTTACGTCTTAGGTAGACGTGTACCAGCTGTTACCTATTCTATTTCAAGGGTGTCTGAAATCTTATCTCCAATTCCAACTATACCCCTAACACGTGATCGCCACGTGGATGCTGAAAAAATTAAAAAGGAGTTGGAAAATGGTGATCTGGCTGTCTGTCCTGAGGGAACTACTTGTCGCGAACCTTTCTTACTAAGGTTCAGTGCTTTATTCGCTGAGCTAACTGATAGAATTGTTCCGGTGGCTATGAATTATAGAGTTGGATTTTTCCATGCAACCACGGCTCGTGGGTGGAAGGGTTTGGATCCGTTTTTCTTTTTCATGAACCCTAGACCAATTTATGAGGTTACATTCTTAAACCAACTACCGGCTGAGGCTACCTGCTCAGCCGGTAAAAGCCCACACGACGTGGCGAATTATGTCCAACGATTATTGGCTGCTACATTAGGTTTTGAATGCACCAACTTTACAAGGAAGGACAAGTATAGATTGTTGGCTGGAAATGATGGAACTGTAGTATCACATGCTAAGAGTTCATGGATGGGTTGCATGAAGAAGGTTTTGAGCACTTTCAAACTCTTCCTTGTCCAATAACTTTTCACAAATTCGTACTTTAAGACAGTTATCTCCGTCTTAAATAATAAAATGGATGAGACGAAAAGCATCATGTGATCTAGGGAATGACTATATTGTCTCATCCCCTAGAACGGGTAATATTTGACCTGTTTACACTAAAAACGGATATGACCGTTTTAAGCAAGGCAACGATCATCATTTTTTGCTTCTCTTTCTCAAGAGTATAATTCACATTATTAGATTTTATTTGTTTTTTTAATATTTTTTTCGTAAATTTTGATGTAATTGAAAGAATAATTTATAAATAGTTTTGTATAAGGATGATGGTCCTTCATTAAGTCATAAATAAATGTTTACTTTGCAAAATTTTTTGGTTTTTCTATCTGAATTGGTTATGTCTACTTGATGGTAATAGTACTGAGATTGGTCATAAGACTCATAATCATAAAGAAAAATTTCACAATGGTTAATAATTATTGGAGCAAAGTATATATCACGACATCAAATAGTAAGAATTCGGAACGCAATCCGGATACTCCTTATTTAACTAGGTCTTGTTCTTTTGGATAAATGGAACTAAACTGAATTGAACCGAGGTAGGCTGCACCGAATTAAAATTAGCCGAGATAGTAAATAGAGCTGAAATAATATAAGCTGAGTTGATCTAAAATGAGTTGAGCTAAACTGAATTGAGCTAAAGTAAGCTGAATGAGAGTTGGGAAAAATATGGCCTTAGACCGTAAACATACATTGTTTTTACGCAAGGACTTTAAATTATTATTTTTGTTTTTGTATAACAATGGAACTATACATTAGTATTCAATAGACTAGCTTGGCCTGGGCAACATCAACAATAATGTGTATTAGGAAAATTATTTAACCAAAATTTGTAAGTTATATTTTAATCAAATTTATAGAATTGATTGGAATTGAGTATAATACTCCGCATTAAATACCAATGTTTAGCATGAGCTCTACTAACCTAGTCCAGACTAAACCGAATAATCTAGCAAAAAAACATGAGCTAGTTTATGTGCTACGCTAGTAAGTTACTGAATTTCCTACCTACAAAAGAGAACGAGACAAAATGAAACCCATTACACAACAGAAAATTGTCATCATGATGACATGATCTAAAAACGACTTGCTTCCACCCTGTTTTCGCTCCTTCAAGTCTTCGATTATCGTCAAAACAATAATCATTTTGAACAATCACTCGCTTGGAATCCCTTAAAAATAGCTATCGCTCAAAGGATTTTTTTTATCATCATTTGAGAAACCATTTCGATTGTATTAAACATAATTCATAGTTTTCTTACAAAAAGTTACATGTTCATATATTAATAATTAATTTCACATGTTATATGATAAGTGTACGGAGGCGTTGATATCTCTTCTGGGCCCTTACTGACTACTGTATGTGCTCGTGTCCACGATCCACAATAATATGATATTAGTTCGTTTGGGCCAAGCCCAACGGATTTTTATACTCTTGGGTTTCTTTCTACAAGGCCTCGTACTATTAGAGTTTGTGGATTGTGGCCATGCGGATTGGAACGCATTAAACTTACCGTGGACCGTTTTTGTTGCCTCCATTAAGCATCAATCTATCTCGTTGTATCGCTGGCGGTCTTTCTCTTGGACAACATGTCTCATCGCTATGAGACCCATGTCGCTTTTCGCAAACATATTAGCTCTCCTTCAAATTTTAATATTGTTACTGCATAAAAGAATAAGATTGTTAATATTATTGTGAACATTATTAAAGTAATTTCATTGTTAAAACACCATGCATTCCACCAAATAACACGAGTTTTATTAAAATCAGCTTTTGGAGTGAAGTCTTTAAAAGCGTTGGGCTTCATTACAAAGCTTTGGCTTGAATCATTATTATCTATTGCAAAAAAAAATTATTAAAATTAATAATGCTCATATCTTATATAACAGATCCAATTAAGGGATATTTTCATTTAAAAATAGTTGAATCATTATTATCTATTGCAAAAAAATTATTAAAATTAATAATGCTCATATCTCTTTTGATTTCGAGGCAATTTCGTCTCAAGCTGCCATCTTTAAAATTAGCATCACAGACTTTGTTTGGTAAAAACAGAGCTGAAACTTGAAAATGTAGCTGAAAATTGAAAAGTTTAATGATAAAGTAGCCGAAAATTAGGCGCAGCTAAGTTAATTGATTATACAGAAAAAGGTTTGACAACTAACTGAAAAAGTAGATTATTTTTGGTAAAATGAAGTAAAAGGGAGATAAAATAAGATAATGTTACTTAGCCTTTCATATCAGATAACATATTCAATTAAATAAATTGCTTGTCAAACATTTGCAAAAAAATAAAGTATATAGTTGATCAAATTTTGATCAAATAAGCTATTTAAAATGTCAACAGAACTATAGTATAACTTGTTGGTATAGAGGTTGTTGCTTCAAGGCTTTTGGTAACACAATTTAACCCCTATAAGTTTAATCAATCCGTCTCATTGTAGACTGACACTATTCGTTTAAAGCTGTTGACGGATAGTGACTCTCTCATAAAATGCAAGTGGGAGCACAAATGAGGGTGTCTATTTCTCACCCACTTTTATTTTGTGAAAGATACACTATCCGTCCACAGTCCATCTAAAGTGAGAATTTGTGAAGTTTAAGTTCAATAATTAGCATTTAGCTGTCAAACCTAAAATGTTGGCTACGTATTGCTTACTCGATTAACAATACTCTTCCAAATATAACAATGTTGTATTGCCTTAATAATAAATTATGTATACAATTTACAAAGGTCATAAACTTCTGGTCCCTCGGAGAAATAATAATGATGATTTACCTTAATAATAAATTATGTATACAATTTACAAAGGTGATTAAACCCCAACTATTGCTAAATTAAGTTAAGATGTTATTCTTGTCTAACATTGTCCTCAATGTGGTACGAAGAATGATTGTCGAGCTCGACTCGTGAGTAGAGTTTCAAAATTCGCGATGGCCATGGCGGAGTTAGAATGGTTAATATCAAATTTGCCCTAGAAAAAAAAATTATGAATTTTGACCTGAATTTCAACAATAAAATAGTCCTTCCAACTCAATAGATTCTTAACTTAAGTATTTTAGCTATGAATAAAAACAGATTAACTATTGTTTTTAGTATCACAAATTCTTGTTTACGGGCTATCTAATCTCATGTCTTCTTACACGAGAATAACCGTTTCAGTAAATATTTGGTTATTTCATCGTGAGATTCGATTATCATCATGTTGTGTAAGAAAATTGTATATATGTAAAAAAATGTTTGTCTAAAATGTCTAATTTTAGGTATTTTACGTTCATGGGATTATTGTTTGACGTGATCAAAATCAAGGCGACTAGAGAATATTTTATGGAGTTTCGTAATTGAGGTGTTCTTTATTTCCTCGTAAGTTTGTTTGGTGAACAGTTTTAGGAATAAATATTTTGGGTTATCGTTTTGTACGTGTTGGTGAAGTTGTTCTGACCATGCCTACATCACGAAAGCTTTGGTGACACAATTTCTTAAGCCACTTAATTTCACACATATATGCGGCATTTTGGCCTCGTATGTCCTAATTACGTACTGATATGATTCTGGATTCATAATACAAGTAGGATTATTTTTGCTAATTAGGTTAAATATTAATAAGGCAATTTGGAATACCATTAGGAATTAAAGACAATTTTTTCGTCGTTAGAAGAATAAAAGCCGTGGTTGACTAGTATTAGGAGTCTAGAAATTTAGTATTTGTATCGGTTTAGGAGTCGTTCTTTTAGCTACTATAAATAGTCTAGATTGTATTGATATAAAATCACCCAAGTTTTAAGAAGTTAATAAAATTGATCAGTTTGATCACAAATCTCAGATTTGAACGGTTCTTTTCAAATCTTGTTTAAAATATCGATCGGCGTCTTTATTTTAAACACCCATTGGATCGAGGTCTCGGCGGATCTTCGACCCAAATATCCCATTGACTCAAAGTCTAGGCGGACTTTCAGTCAAATATCCCATCGAGAACGATCTCGTCCCTTCGTGAATCAAGGTCCCGAGTTCGACTCTCACTCCAGCAACGTTTGTTGTTTATTATCGTTACCGTACTCGTATCATATGGTATCAGAGCTTCGGCTCTTGATTTCCCTAAATCTAGACGGTCCTAGGCGTATCAAACCAAGTTGTTAGTTGAATTTCTAATTGCGATTGGAGTTCAAGGGTTAAACTTGAGCAGGTAGTTCGAGGGTTAATCGGTTTTGATTACTTATCCCAGGAGCAGTTCTAGTAACTTGTTCGAGGCGTGACAAAAAAAAAAAAAAAAAAATTACTATTCACGTGTACTGTTCATCCGGGAAAAAAATTTATGTCGGCGGTGTTCTCGTTTGAAAGCTCCTATGAGAAGGTTAAGTTTGATCCGAAATTACCTCCTATGTTTGATGATTATAATGATGAGGAAACTGTTGAGGTTAATGATGAAGTTATTCTTGTGCAAAGAGGGTGGTGGGGTGGAAGGCACGAGCTAATATGGCAAAAGATGGATAGTCTTGAAGACTGCATTGAAAATGACGAGCTGGAAAGGATAGCAATGATTTTCACAAATAACTTCATGTTCTTTATCAATTTTGCATCTATGTTCGTCAGGATTGTATTCGATCCAGGTGGCATCGTGTATCTTCAAGAATTGAGGTCAATTCCTTTCGAAGAAGGAGGGGATGATATGATTCTGGATTCATAATACAAGTAGGATTATTTTTGCTAATTAGGTTAAATATTAATAAGGCAATTTGGAATACCATTAGGAATTAAAGACAATTTTTTCGTCGTTAGAAGAATAAAAGCCGTGGTTGACTAGTATTAGGAGTCTAGAAATTTAGTATTTGTATCGGTTTAGGAGTCGTTCTTTTAGCTACTATAAATAGTCTAGATTGTATTGATATAAAATCACCCAAGTTTTAAGAAGTTAATAAAATTGATCAGTTTGATCACAAATCTCAGATTTGAACGGTTCTTTTCAAATCTTGTTTAAAATATCGATCGGCGTCTTTATTTTAAACACCCATTGGATCGAGGTCTCGGCGGATCTTCGACCCAAATATCCCATTGACTCAAAGTCTAGGCGGACTTTCAGTCAAATATCCCATCGAGAACGATCTCGTCCCTTCGTGAATCAAGGTCCCGAGTTCGACTCTCACTCCAGCAACGTTTGTTGTTTATTATCGTTACCGTACTCGTATCACGTACTACGTGCATATTCTATTTATTTCAGTGAATAATTTATACTTGCTTTATTTTGTAAATGTAAATAAAGTAAGTTAAATTATTGACTGAGATGAAGGAAGTACAATACAAGCTACGGATATTCTGTTTCAATTTTTTTTTTCCGAGTATGTATTTCATCGATTTAGGGAGTAAAAGTCAAACAACATTTATACAAATACCATATCATCAAGACATCAAGGAGACAAGGAGTACAAACCAAGCAAAATATATAGAGAAAAAAATTGTTCAAGCCAAATGAATTTTGATTTTACAAACAATTACTCTAAATAATGTTATGAAACTTGAGCATATATATTATGGACTATATATTATCATAGTTGTCAGTTGTCACGATAATGTAACTGTAGGATCATATATAATACATCTGATCCTCTTACTCTCTATTTTCGATCATTATTTATGTATTTTATATATCTTTATAAAGAATACAAAAGATAAATAAATGAGGTGAGAAAAGTAGCACTTACGAGTTACTACCATGATAACATAAATTGTTACTATAATAAGGAACATTATTTTTGTATGATACGCTATCCGTCTCTAGATAATAGTTTACATTTGCTTATTTTTTCGTCATAATATAAAATAAATGTAAACTATTGACTAGTATAAAAGGAGTAGTACGTAATTTGGTATGGGTTCATACTTTTCAATTTGGGATATTCTCTCGTGTACCCCTCAACTTTTTCATTTTCTTTGATATACCCCTCTTTTCATGCAAAAAAACTTTGACCGTCAATAACTCTTGGCTACAAGTTCAGAATACGATAAACTTTTTTTTCAAATTGACCGTCTTTAAGAGGTCTTCCATGTGAAAAAAAATTCACCGACGTTTCAACTCATAGTCAGGAATTATGGTCGGTCAAAGTTTATTCGTTAAAAAATGTTTGACCAACCATAACTACCGGCTACGAGTTCAAAAAGCGGTGATTTTTTTTTTTCAAATTGAAGGCCTTGACGAGATAATTGGTTTGAAAAAAAAAATTACCATTTCCTGAACTCGTAACAGAGAATTATTGTCGGTCAAATATTTTTTATGAAAAACGAGGGGTACACAATAGAAATCGAAAAAGTTCAGGGGTACACGAGAGAATATCCCTTTCAATTTTCATCATGATAAATTAGTAAGCGGCCCAATCGCGTTTTAGTCTTTTATGTCCAACGAATGCAAGCCCACTCAAATAAAAAAATTCCCAATCCCGTCTTTGGATACTCCGCTATAAACGCAATGGGTATGTATAAACTAGACCGAGCAAAACTGTCATGATCCGAATAATCCGATCAGAACTGGACTCGTACACGAATCAAGGATCTGAATATGTCTCGAAATTCGAATTGATCTGACCCTCTTTGGCTCGACCCGATTGTTTAATGTCGCTTATTGATCCTTATCCCAAAATAAATTGATACAATTAACAAACCATCGGAAAATGACCCAAATCCGAAATAACTCGACCTGACCCGAATTATTGCAAACCAAATTGACCCGTTTATCAGGTCTATATAAAACTAGGGTATGTTCTTTCGGTTGAAGTTGAAATGAGTTGCATTGAACTGAAAGAAGTTTAGTTAAACTAAACTAAATTGAGTAGGATTAAGCTAGAGTGAATGCAGCTAAAGTGAAAATTTAACAACAATAACGACGACGACAACAACAACAACAACAACAACAATATGATGATGGTGGAGGTAAGCCGAGTAAAAACTTAACGGAGCTTAACATAACTGAATTTAATTAAATAGAGCTAAATTGACGGAATTGGACCAAATTAAACTAATTGGAGCTGATTTGAACTGAAATAAGTTAAAATTAAACCAAAAAGACTAATTATAGTTATAAATTTTGATCAAAAATATTTTTAATATTTTTAAAATTTAAAAGTTAAGGAAAGAACTGAAAACACACAAGTAATCTACAAATTTACACCAGGTGCTACCCAAAGTAAGTGATATTCAGTGTCGTTAACTCGTTTTCCATTTATGATCGCATATATAATCAAAAGGAAACCATCAAATTACGTTGAATTTAGTACTATTACTCTATTAGGTCACACGTTCATTCATTTAACATAAATAATGCATGAGAATCTAATCCATGTGTCAAATAGATGTGATTCTAAAAATTCACCAACTTTAATTTGTCACTAAAATGTCATGTACTCAAAATTCCTAGCAACTTATATACACTTTGAAGCTATAAATAAATTGACCAACCATTATTATGGAGTGTATTCTCTAACACACAACTAATTCAAAGTAAGTAGGTGTCACCAATGGTTTGATTAATTACGAGTACGTAATATACGTAATAGTTTAAGGACCTTACTCCTATGATACTTCCAAGTGTCCTCTTTAGTCTATATTATTCTTCTCAAATTCACCTATAAAATTAGAAGAAATTAAGAAAACAAAACTTTAGTAAGAAGAAAAAGCAACAATATCGATCATACCCTAAATTGGTAAAATGTACTTTTGAACTCGAGAACTCGATATTTTCTTACGATGACATATCTGTCTTAAGATTAAAACGAACTAAATAACATTTCACTTACATAAATAGGACAAGCTTTTTGATAATCACTCGACATTCTGTTTTATGTATCATAGCTATTTGACCTGTTTTATGTTTAAAACGGATATTCCCGACAAAATTTTGTGATCTTAATAGAACACTATCAACTATTGAATAATGTAAGGCGAAGTTACTTAAAATGCTAAAGCATGATGATATCACTACTCTACACTTTAAGCTTATTCTTTGTTGAATATGTATATATTCCATATAGGAGTATTATAATAACATGTTGGTAAAATCTTGGTTTTCCTAGTTTTGGTAAGGATATACTAAGTTGTTTACCTAGCAATTAGTAGTACTTATTTTACGTATAACTATTGATTATATATATCATAAATGTGAATTAAAACGTTATTCATTCTCTTCCAAACATCTTAAAAACATTTCATGCATGGTTTCACCTTTACTAAGAAATTAAAATAATTTACGTACCCTAATCCCAAATAATAGCATGGCTACTAAGGAATCGATAGTGTCGGAGCTAGAAGGGACCCTAATAAAGGATCCGGACCCGTTTTCATACTTCATGTTAGTCGCATTCGAGGCATCCGGTCCAATCCGGTTTGCCCTACTACTCATGTTATGGCCAATTATCCATTTGTTTCACAAGTCGGGTATGGAGGGTATCGCATTGCGATTTACCATATTTATAGCCTTTGTGGGGCTCCGGGTATCCGATATTGAATACGTGGGTCGGGCCGTCTTACCCAAGTTTTATATGGACGAGATTGACATGGATGCATGGAAGGTGTTTAGTCAATATGATAAAAAAGTTGTGTTGACTAAAACGCCAAGGGTCATGGTGGAGAGGTTTGTTAAGGAGCATTTGGGGGCTGATCATGTAATTGGGAGTGAATTGATTGTTAATAGGTTCGGGTTTGCTACGGGTTTGGTTAGGAATGTCGGTTTGGGGCCGGACCGTGTTGTTAAGTTGTTTGGTTTTGAAAGGCCTAGTTTAGGGCTGGGAAGGTCCCGTGGTAGCAACTCATTCACATCACTTTGCAAGGTAAATTGTGTTTTCCAATAATTGTATAAAACTAGTTTTAAACCCGTAAAATTCACGGGTCTGCTTTCAAAATTTTCAATTAATACGGATAATCATGATTAAAATTTAACATTTAATTTATTTCGCTAATATATATAGAGCAGTACATAGACTATACGTCAGTCATCAGATATATAAAGTCCATTATTAGCTTCATTTCAACTTAATAAGGAGTAGTTATTAAGTTATTGGGATCTAATATGCGTAGCAATAGTTATTTTGTGCGACTGTTTTATGGTGCAACATAAGAAAAATAATACTGTATTTCAAACTTTATCTTAACTACAGTCTGCTTTTGTTGTCTTAATCATTTCTTTATCTTTTGATTAAAATAACCCTTACAATAAATAAATGTAAAAAGTAAACAAATGACTGAAACGGAAAGAGTGTATATATATGAAGTCAAGTTCAGGTGGGCTAACTTGTTGTATATGTCGTTGTATAACAGGAACAATGTTCTCCACCGTTCACAAGCAAGCTTAAGCTGATGGAAGACGACAATCACGACTTCAAACAACCACTACCGGTGATTTTCCACGACGGCCGCCTAGTTAAAAACCCAAAACCCGCCACGGCTCTCCTCATTCTATTGTACCTTCCACTAGGAGTCATCCTAGGAATAATCCGCATGATAATGGTGTTAGTCCTACCATTATGTGCCACTCCTTATGTTAAGGCAATATATGGTCTCTCCATCATAGTGAAGGGCAATCCACCTCCCCCACCTTCCTCCTCCAACCAAGGTGTCCTCTTTGTGTGTAATCATCGCGCCCTAATGGACCCTGTCATTTTGTCTCGAGTCCTAGGTAGGAAGGTCCCAGCAGTTACATACTCGCTGTCACGAATCACTGAGATTTTCGCTCCTATTCCAACTATTCGTCTTACTAGAAATAGACAGGTCGATGCTGATAAAATAAAAGAGATGTTGAATAAAGGTGACTTGGCAATTTGTCCTGAGGGGACCACTTGTCGCGAACCTTTCCTTTTAAGGTTTAGTGGTTTATTCGCTGAGCTAACTGATCAAATTGTGCCTGTAGCCCTAAACTACAAGGCCGGGTTTTTCCACGCGACAACTGCTCGAGGATGGAAGGGTTTAGATTTGTTTTGTTTCTTTATGAACCCTAGAACAACTTATGAGGTGACATTTTTGGATCAAATTCCTAGTAAGGCTACTTGTTCATGTGGTAAAACTCCACATGAAGTGGCTAACTTTGTTCAATGGCTTTTGGCTGCCACATTAGGCTTTCAATGCACCAACTTCACAAGGAAGGATAAGTATAGATTGTTGGCCGGAAACGATGGTTCGGTGTTACATACCAAAAATCCTTAGTATCGCGTCGTTGGAGAAATGACAATGGTGCCCTTATGATGAAGGATCAAGCTTTGAATTGAAGTTCATATTTCATTGTTTACGTTTCATTTCATTTGGCTTTGTTTTATTGTTCGTATATACGGTGAATATTGCATACTTATGAATGTTTTTCTTTGCTCAAAATTGTAAGCATAATAATCATATCTTCCTTTCCACCATACACAATATATATATTCCAATCACAAATTCTAATTATATACGGGCTATATTCGTCAATAGTTATAGACGGGTCAAATATCTACTCACTTTAAGTATAAGACAAGAAACAAGTTGCATGGTGGACCCAAAAATGTCACCACTTTAAGCATATTTGACCGTTTTTCACTTTAGACAGATATATCCGTCTACAGTGAGACTAATTATTCAAATATATGGAACATCAAATCATTTCTAATTAAGAATTTAAAATTCTTCATAATCCCATGGCCCATTTTAGGTCTTCTTGTGGAGGGGATGGACTATGGAGACAAGGAGGATAAAAGAATACTCCCGATTATTTATTTATCTTTATTTTTAGGACAAAAATTAAGAAAAGAGGAAAGGATTATTTATGAATGTCGTTAATGAATATCAAGTGAACGATAGGGCAATGTGATGATCAATTTAATTTACTCATAAAGAGTTTCATTATATAGAAAGTTAGACAAATGAATGAGACACCTTAAAATAGTATGGGTAAACAAATGGTCGAAACGAAAGGAATAGAAATATTAGTTGTTTGATGTTTGATGTTAAGCTGTAAAATCTATAATAATATTTCCTCTGTCTCGATCAATAGTATACACTTTTCTTTTCAGGCATTTTAGTTAATAGTTTACACTTTTCTTTTTTTTTGGATATATTTTACTCTGTACTTAATATATTAAAAACCCCTCTCTTTGTACCTTAGCTTGGTATTTGTGTATAGAACATATATAAACAATTCCATTGAGACGAAAGGAGTACTATTTCGTTTTTATATAAACTCGTTGTAATGTGTTACCTATTCCTATGGACTTGTCATATGCTATAACCTACAGAACGGTCTTATATGAGAGTTACTGTTTGGTTTTTATATAAACCTGTTGTAATGGGCTACCTATTTTTATTAGACTCTTTCTATGCTATAGGACGTTTCTATTGGAGAATTACATTTAGACTTTAAAAATGAAATTTTCATTTATTTTGTATGAAGTAATTTTAATAAATTATTATTGGGCTGGACAGTTATAAGCAATTTGTTGAATTACTTTTATATAAAGCCCAAACATTAAGCCCGCTATATGAAAGAACTTCAATCGCAGAAGTACGTGACTCTACGGGCCAGAATTTCTTAAATGGTTCACCAATTTTCGAACTTTAGTCTGGTTTGCATAGCCACCAACTTTTCAATCCAAATTTGCTTGGTTACCCGAATTGTCTGAGCCTCTTTAACCCGACCCGAATGCTTATTATCGCAAACTGATTATTATCTCTAAATAACTTGAAAACAAACCACCCAAAAATAACCTGAGCCTGAAAGCACCTAATTCTTGCAAACCCGAAACTGTATTGACCCGGCCCGATTAACCCTTTTGTCAGGTCTAAATAGAACTTTCAAGAAATACATTTGAGTAATAAATTGCCTAAAAGATTGTAGCTATTAATAATCTCAAACGAATTTGAGTGAACAAACAAGATCTTTTTGTTGCTGTGGTTTTGTCCTTTTTATTTGATGTATGTATGAGAGAAGGAAGCTTGTGACGGTCACAAGTAAGACTTATTTGATAACGATAACTCACTCCTAGACATAAGCACCCCTAAAAAGAGAAAAATATGAAAAGTCCGAGAATTATTTATCGACAATGACACTGATAATTTAAACAACTCCGAACCTTTAACCGTCACCACCTCCGAACCCTCCCACCCATATCAAACCCCCGATTCCTCCTAGAACCCGACCTAAATATCCACAAAGACCTACTCCTAGAATCCGAGCTAGAATCGTGGAATCCTCCAAATTCCCCCTCACTCCACCACCACCACCATTAAAACAAGAAAACAAATTTCTCAAAGCCCTCCTAATCCAACCACTCTCCCTATGACTCCCACCTCTACTCCCCCAGGAAATCCTCCTCGGAACTCCGCCGCCTTACAAACATTATAGTCTTGCTTCACTCGAAACCAGCCTCCATCGAAACATGATAGTGTAAACCAAAGAAATCCTAAACGACTCGATGGATCTTGAGGATCCTAAGCCTAGTCAGGTAAAAATGAGGCCAATAAAAATGAATTTGATACATCTATGTAAACAACATGCAATCTCATCTAAGCCCCTTGTCTTTTCGGTCCTTCCAGATTCCAGTGACGGCATGGCACTCTTAGATACGGAATTACAGATGAAATCAACAAGGAAAGTCTACAACCGTAAGCCTAAGTCCGAAATTTTACAATGGTCATATATGGTAGGGTTCAGGACTCTCAAACCAGATATCAGATCCAAACACTGCATAACAAATTGATAGTCAATACATCAGGCAGTACAGGCAGTACATGGCAATATGGCATGACAGCTTGGCTTAAACCAGTATGTCTCACGCGATCACCCTCCGTTCCTCAATTCCACCCTTCACTACCAGTACCACTGGATACCACCACATCCTCCACTATATACCAAATTACCAACACAAGTAAGAAGCTAATGGTTTCATCAAACAAAAGGCGTCCGATTACATACACAGAAATCGGTCTTAAGACACCCCATCATAACAGAAGACGGCGGTTTAAAATGAATAATTTGGTACATCATTCAAAAGAGGGTTCTTACATGCTTCTCTTATACTACTAACATTTGGAAATGGTCAATTTCCAATCACACCGAATTTCAGTTATCCAATGCTGAACAATGTTGGTCTACCAATCTTACTAACATCGCAACAGAGCACAAGAAAAACTCCTACTACAAACTACTGGTCACTACAATCTAAAGTCTAAACAATCAAAACAATCTTTATATAATTGCAAACTAAGCCGATTCATTTTAGTCGTAAATTGGATCCAAGAAGACACTAATAACCATGATCATATCAAGAAAGCAAATACAATTTTTTTTTTCAAGTTTCAAAAAGATACCTCAGTACTAAATAAGATTGGGTTACATAATACATTACAGTTTATCTCGTATGCAACCCGCAGTCGTTTATGCTTATGCAATCTTCTTCCTTTAAGGTCTCTCCTCATCTCCTACGCCCCCATCTCAAATGCCCGATTGTCGACCACCCCCGAATTCCCAAATGCTCTATGTACATTCATTCCCAAGGTACATTTCATGTCTGATTACTACCCTTAAAGATGCAACCTTTAACCGTTACCACCTCCGAACCCTCCCACCCATATCAAACCCTCGATTCCTCCTAGCACCCGACCCAAATATTGACAAAGACCTACTCCTAGAATCTGAGCTAGAACTCGTGGAATCCTTCAAATTCACCCTCGCCCCACCACCATTAAAACAAGAAAACAAATTTCTCAAACCCAATAATTGTAGACAACACTTAATACGAAAACGAAGATATAATTCATTACAAAAACCCAATAATTCATTAGAAAATTAATTGTTACCCTTCTTATCAGTTGCATTTTTTTCCTTTGCTGCTGCTGACTCTTCCATACGGATAATCTCCATCTTCATCCTTACATAGCTTACAATCTCCACAGTTCCCCCCTTATCTCCTCAACCTTACCATCAATACCCTTCAACAGCTCATCAGTAGCAAGTATTCTCAGCGCTTCCGCTTTCTTATCAGCTCTCTCTTGTTTACTCTTCAGATGGCCATCAACACCGCTACCTAACACCTCTACACCACCCTGAAGCTACGGCCATCTGAAGGGTAAACAAGAGAGAGCTGATAAGAAAGCAGGAGCGCTGAAAATACTTGCTACTGATGAGCTGTTGAAGGGTATTGATGGTAAGGTTGAGGAGATAAGGGGAGAACTGAGGAGATTGTAAGCTATGTAAGGATGAAGATGGAGATTATCCGTATGGAAGAGTCAGCAGCAGCAAAGGAAAACAATGCAACTGATAAGAAGGGTAACAATTAATTTTCTAATGAATTATTGGGTTTCGAAGCTGAGGGTGAATAGATAAAATTATTATTCAGCAATGCCTTCAGAAAGTATACCTTTCTTTTCACCAATATATCGTCTATAGTGAGACTAATTATCTCCTCAACCTTACCATCAATACCCTTCAACAGCTCATCACTAGCAAGGATTCTCAACGCTTCCGCTTTCTTATCAACTCTCTCTTGTTTACTCTTCAAATGACCATCAACACCACTACCTAACACCTCTACGCCACCCTGAATTTTTTCAGCAATGCCTTTAGAAAGTATATCTTTCTTTCCAACCCAGTCGATGCAAGCCAGCCCGATGGCCGTAGCAAAACTCCCAGTAATAAGGATTGAACCCAGCTTCGAAATAATACCATTCTTATCCATAATTAATATTTTTATTTATGTCGTTTTGGATTGAATAATAATAATAATAATAATAATAATAATAATAATAATAATAATAATAATAATAATAATAATAATAATAATTTAAATTGAATAAATAATGAGAAGAAAAGGAACCGAAAACGGAAGACGGAAGAAGAAAGTGGGTTTATATATTATAACTCAACTAGGTTTTATTGGGGAAATATTGCAAATTACTCCATAAGTTTGATACGATGTGCAATTAAGCCCTTTAACTTATAAATATAGTAAATAGATCCCATAAGTTTCTCTTAATGTGGAACTAGATTTCATGTACGTGCTCTGCACGGGTATTAAAATAATTTTTAAATTAAAGCTAATTTCTTAAATTGACATGGCAAATATTTAATCGGTTCAATTCGAATTCTGTTAAAGTATTACATGTTTCGAGTTCAAACCGTATTAATGTAGAAATGTTAAAATTTATGATTGATAGTATTACTGTCCTAGTTATCCTACTTAG
Source organism: Silene latifolia (assembly GCF_048544455.1). Taxonomy (NCBI): domain Eukaryota; kingdom Viridiplantae; phylum Streptophyta; class Magnoliopsida; order Caryophyllales; family Caryophyllaceae; genus Silene; species Silene latifolia. Next base: position 204,594,774 of record NC_133536.1, on the reverse strand, counting down.
TTCGAATCCGGACTAAACCGAATGACATTTACTTTGAGGTATAAAGGAAGTTGTTTTAATTTGTTAAAATATTTAATAGTCACCATGCCTCAAACTCGACCGGGATAATATGAGCACTTATGCCTTCGAAGTAAGGAGACTTGTAATTATATAACTAATTTTATTAACCGTGAAAATTCACGGGACTAACTATGCTGTCACGGTGGTGGTGTTATACAAGGTCGGATTTGCGATAACCTTGTGCCCTACGAACAAAAGAGACTCGTAAGAAAAAAAATATTATCAATACGTATATTATCATAATATATGATCAAAATATATTTATTGTTATGTATATGATACAAGTTACTAAACTTTTGCCACAGTTTATTATTATTTTGTCACGAATATTGCTATGTTTGTACTTCTGTTTTTCTTTTTGGTTGTTGGTGCGTAGTGGAGTCTTATGTTATTTTTTCTATATTTTACTTTGTTATTCTATTTTTTTTTCACGTGATGCATTTTTTCTTTAATTTTTTTACATTTTATATTGTTTTTCTATTTTTATTTTTATGGGTCACATGATGTGTTTGATCTTTTATTTTCTTTACTTATTAGTTTTTCTTCTTGCACTACAGTGCATTTTTTTTATTTGATATTTTTTTCAGTTATTTTTCTCTCTTAGCCTTTATTTGTCTTTATCTTATTCCAACAATAAACGTGGAACTATAAAATTTAGTATGTATTTTAATTTTTGATTATTGTTTAATTTATTTTAAAATTAAATTGGTTAAAGTTTAATGTTTATTATGTTATTTATTTGCATTTAATGTTTACAAATTCATTTTTGTTTCTTTTTTCTTTTCAAAATAAGAAATGATGATGTGGCTTGATAAATTGTTCTTAAATAGTTGAATGGTGAAATGTTATGCTTTTGATTGTCTTTTTATTATATTTATAGATATTATGTTTTGTAAACAACAAACTAATAAATGTTTTGTAAAAAACGTAAGTTTTTACAATAATACGTGTGATTAGGACTAGTCTTACGATTCTTACCTTATATAAATATACTCCAACATTATCAATGAACACACATGCAAATAGACAATTAATCAAATGTTCAATTTTGAGATATATTGTGTGATAGGTTTCTTAAAACTGATCCACTTTATATAGGTGGTAAAATTATATTCCTTTATGTGATCAAACTTTCTCTAGATAGGTTAGTGGAGGTCGGAGATTAAAAATAGTTTTCAGCTTGATTAATATGATAACATTTTTTTTAATAATAGTTTCCATTTTTTGGTTAATATAAGATAACTTTTAATTTATTTTAGTATATATGTGATTTATATTTTTATTAACAATAAATAATATTTTTTTGGTTAATAACCGAAACTCTCAGAAATTGATTACTTATTTGGATGTGTTTCATAAAAGATGCTCATGGACTAAAACTCGAGGAATTGGCTCCCAAAACATTGTTACGTATCTATAATTAAAGTTCTACACAAGATTCATAAAATTCCTATGAACGGGCCATGTGAATTTGGATTTGCAGTCAAACTAATTTTATCTACAATAAGGTTCATTTATAACCAAGATCAAACACAATAATATCATTGTCTTATTAAATTATAGCCCTTTTTTTTCTCATATTTATATAATGATCAGATGTGTTGTTCACATTGTATTATTGCAAAAAAAAAAAAAAAAATCTTTACTCTAAAAGAGGCAGTTTTAATGGTATATTTGTAATATCATTAGTAATCTCAACTAATCAAACGAAAACCTGTTAAATCATCAATTTGCGTGACAAATTACAAACATGTACAACGCATATTAAAAAACATGTAATACGTAGTAACAAAATTACATAACACATACTCACGAAAAATTAACTCAATAATTATACTGGTATAAAAAATTAAAGAATATCATCAAAAGTTATTTCCCTAATAAAGAATTAATGTATAATGTTATATAGATTACAACTTACATGTCTTATTGAAATCATTTAACCGCCGCAACCTCGAATTGTACCTGTAAAAAGATAAATCAAGATTAGAGAATGGAGAATTGAAATAAAAAAAACTTGATAACAATCAAAATAGGAATTGAAATTGAAATTGAAATAAATATCTGTCAGAAAAAAAAACATGAATAACAACTAAAAAACGTTAAACGTAGGCTAGGTGAGGTAGTTTAGAAGGTAATGCCCTTTATATATTGTTTTGTGGCTTGGTGTTTTAGTCTTAATTGAAACGTAGGTGATAAGTATTAAAAATAATCTCTTAACAATTTACATTTATTATTTAATATATTAATTTTATCTATTGATAATTATTTATTTATCCTTTAAGATTAGATTAATTTTATCTATTGATAATTATTTATTTATCCGTTAAGATTAGTAAATTAATTAGGTGTTTAAGAAAAGTTGGAATCTCTCACAGTGCCTGAAAAAACTCTCTTTTATATATATACACTAGTTTAAAAGCCCGTGCGATGCACAAGGCTCCTATTAGGTTCATCTGCAAAATATTTACCTAAGTTGATTAAATGGTCAGCTATGTTGAGTAATTGATGAAATAAAATTGTTTGGTTAATGTATAGTTGATCACCGATGAATTATTAGTGTTTTTAGCATAAAAGTTTTGTCATTCAACAGTAATCATATCAGTTATGTATAACATCAAGTGACATAGTTATAGTACGTAGTTAGCTTTTTCATTGTTAGATGCATCACCGGTTTTCAATTAAATACAAACACCATCTTTGTAAACGTTGGACAACTTACCAATAGGAACCCTTAATAACTGAGACAGACCTTTATAAGTTTTGCAAATTATTTTAACCTACAACAACTATGTAAAATTAAAAGGTCTTATCGCAAAATCACATCGAAACTAAATTCCATTAGACTTAGGAGTCTCTAAGCAATGATAAAAAATAAAAAAATACACGTGATTCTATTACTTAAATGAACAACGCACCTAATAGTATCATATATATGTGACAGTTAGTAGTTTATGGCATCATTGAAATGTTGGGTTACCAAGTTAGTTTATTATGGCATTATTGAAAACGTTGGTTTATGTTAACATGGTCTGCTAATAGAAAAAACAGTTAAGTTTATCAAAAAGCCCAACTATGCTGAAAATGGGAGGAAACAAAATTTTGGGGGTTGATTTAGATGATGATTGATTAATCATCAGTTCCTTTAATAAAAACGCAACAAAAACGGTGTTGTGCCATTTGTATTGTGACGGGCTAATCCCGTCACAAGCTTGTGACCTCTCACAAAAAGGGAGAGGGGATAAGGTGGGGCACCCCCCCATGTGCTTCCAACTCACCTCTCAATGAGTATTTTGTGAGAGGAAATGGTATCCGTCACAAGCTTGTGACAGATATCGCCCGTCTTCAATGAGATTTTGTGATAACATTTAGAGACATAGTTGGATTATAGAGTTACCTTTCTTATTGTTGCGAACACCAACATTTTTAACCAAAATAATTTCTGACTATTTACAGTTAAGACTACATGTCCTTATAAACTCCATGCAAATATATAATACAACATCTAATTTGGTAATTTTGTGAAATATTCTTTGTAAACAATGTCCTTTGTGTGGCCTTGATATATTTGGTCTATATCATTGATGCAGAATTCGGTAGATAAACTCCAACATGATTAAGTTATTGTCCTTGACTCTTGTTTATTGTCATGACGTAGCATGTGATATTGTCCCTGTTTAAGAATAAAAAGATTATTGTAATCGAGGAAGTTATCATTATCCTCAGATTCAGTACCTTTTGTCGACTTTAGAATCCATAATTATCTTACCTTCTACTATTAATTTTCCAAGACAATTGATAATAAGCATGCCCCTTTACATAATTCTCTTACAGGGTTAATTAATGTTCCTTGACAACATAACCGGCATGCCACACTTGGTAGAGCATCATGTATACCCGCACACTACCTTCTTTAACATCTTCCACCTTACTTCTTAGGGGTCAAACTTTTATAACTTTTACCATTAATATGTCGAAAATTATTGTCAAGCATTAACGACTGAACAAAAGCAATATGGAAGATCATTGTTAAAAGGATGAAGTACATTTAGTGTGAAATTCTCAAAAGAGAATGAATTTTGCTCTCAAAATCCATCCCGACTAAAATACTCTCTCAAGTCTTGCATAATAAAAACAAGAAACGACTCTTAAAAGTAAGGATATCATATGGGGGAGGGGACAAGACGGATGCAGGCCTTCTCATACCCGTATTTAATATAAAAACTACATACCCTTACCTGTCTCACTAAATGTCACGGATAAAATTTTTCAAAATCATAAGTGCTTGAATTTGTGGAAATCCATTCCATTTAGTTTCTATATACTCGTTTATTCTACAACTTTCGCAAAAGATTCTCTTATTAGTTTTACTCAAGTCTACCACCCATGGTTGACACTATTTAGGCTATAACTTTATTAATTGGACTGTTTTGATAAATTAAATGTAACAATTATTTTGAACCAACTAATTATTTGTTGTGTTGGATTGTTTTGATAAATTAAAGGTAACAATTATTTTGAACCAACTAATTATTTGTTGTGTTAGTCAGAAGTATGGAGTATTTACATTGTGTATTTTGAGTAGCACTTAATATTATTGTTTTAATATTTTCTATTTTTCATGAGTCCAACACTAAATCTTTTCAGGTTAAAAAAGTTTTGATTTTCTACTTTGTAATTATATCTATTGTTCTCTGTGTTTAAATTAAGAAGAATTGGAAATTTAGTATACTTTTATCATCGGAAAATGAACCTAAGAAGAAATCAATATTATATAATGGTTGTATTACTTGGATTTATCCGGGTAGTATATATGAATTTTGTAGTAGACGAAATTGTGAACGGATTTTTATTTTATGTGAAGTTGTCGAATAGTGTAGGTTAACATTGTATTCGACCTTTAAAAATAGTTTTATCATCTATTTTCTACATGATGAAAACTCTTGCTCAGCCCTTTCTAGAAAGATTTGAATGAACGAAAAGAAAGTCAAACGACAATTAATCATTTGATTTAAATTACTTTAGTGTAAAACTATTTTATTCTAAATCAATGTGTACATCGAAAGGTCAATATACCTAAAAATCTTTGAAATCTGAATAATCTTTGATCATCTACCCTAAGTTTTTACCTCTACATATATAAAACCAGACTAAATATAAATTTAAAGTATAGAAATATGACTCACTAATATTATACTTTTAGGTTCTGTTTGGCAAAACTACCTGAAAAGGTAACTGAAATCTGAAAAGGTAGCTCTGAAAACTGAAAAACTAACTGAAACCTGAAAAGGTAACTGAAAATTAGGAGCTGATAAAGTAACTGATTATATAAATGTGTTTGGTAAACTAGCTGAAAAGGTAGCTGATTTTGGTAAAATGACGTAGAAGGATATGAAAATTATTTAATATTATAGAATAAAGGGGTACAAAATGGAAAATACGTGATTTCTCAAATGCCACCTGAGGTAGCATTTACTTGCCAAACGCTTGCAAAAAAATCAGGTAGCTGAAATTTTGGTCAAATAAGTTACTTTGGTCAAATAAGCTACCTGAAGTGTCGTACCAAACAGAGCCTTAGTATGTAAAACTAAAACCAAAACACAAAGATTTATGGTTGAGTAAATATAAAAATAGAAAATACTCTTATTATAAATACTCTTATCATATAAAAAAGAAAAGAAATCTATATATATATATATATATATATATATATATATATATATATATATATATATATATATATATATATATATATATAAAAAGAGAGTTTTTTCGAGCGATTCTAGGCTGTCCACATCATCACAAATTAATTTAGGAAAGTTTTATAAATAATATTTTTGATGTAAAAAATAAAGTGGTAAATCTTTTAATTACTATAATAATATATATTTCCTACTTTATAGTCAAGCGATGTTTCTAATTTTTATATAAAAACTTTTACATTTCATTTGGCAAAATAATGTCGTTAAAAAAATTATGAAAATAATATAATTAGATTCGTGGTAAGAAATGCTATCATTAGAGTATAGATTTCATATAATTTGCACATATTTAAGATGATATACTTCTTAATATGTTATATGTTCTACATTGAACGTATAAATATTAGAATTCTCCCACATCGAAAGATTAACATAAGGTGAGCTGATCCTATGATTATAAATAGAAGACATCCTTGAAACTCAGATATCAACCCAAAATCTTTTGAGTCTCTCAAGTATTGTCTTAGAGAGTTCTTAAGAGTTACGAGTTTGTATCATTATCTCCATAATATGATATAAAAATAATGTGGAGGATGTTTTAATTATGATAATATATATTTTCTATATTATATTCAGTGATGTTTATAATTTTTATATAAAAACGTTTACATTTCATTTGCAAAAGTATTGTTAAAAAATTATGAAAATTATATAATTAGATTCGTGATAAAAAAATGCTATCATTAGAGTATATATTTCTTATTATTTGCACATATTTTAATTATAATAATAATAAAAAACGTATGGACATAGTATAGTATTAATCGGGTTGGATGTCGAACTAGGTGCGAAAAAAATGGTGTACTTCTTACTTCTTAGTATGTTATTTGTCCCACATTAATAATTTAGGTGTTGTTAATATACAGTATACAGTATAATGTATAAATAGTAAAATTATCCCGCATCGAAAAATTACCATAAGATGGGGTGATCCTATGATATGGTTAAAAAAATTATGAAAATAATATAATTAGATTCATGGTTAAAAAAAATGTTATTATTGGAGTATAAATTTCATATTATTTGCATATATTAAAGATGCTATACTTCTTAGAGGTCGTTTGGTTCGAGATGAAGGAATGAAATGGAACGGAATATGATATCATAGATGTATGAGATTCCAACTCCATTCCATCTCAAAATTGTTTGGTTCAATCTAAATAAGGAGAATGACTGAATTGAAGGGGATAAGGTGGGTGTGAGTTTCCAAGGGGTTGAGATGAAGTTAAAATCTACCGTATTGAGTATCTAACTTCTCCAAAATCACTCAACCAAACACTTGAATAGATTCAATCTATTCCATTTCATTCCAAACTAGCCAACTAGGTGTGGACAGCGGGCCGCCCACGGGGGCGCTTGGTGAAGGGGCTCGAAAACAAGCGTTTGCATTTTGTATGGAGTCGCCACCAATTTTTATGGGAAATTGGAACCGTTCGAATACCTCGTGTCATGTCAAGACACAAAGTAGTGACATGAACACTAAGCAATCGTTACCCTTAGCATTCTATGTCTAGAATGACTCTCGTGGATGCCAATGAACACGGGTGCTCACGGAGATCTGGAGTAAGGGGTGAGGGTACGTATTAGGAAGCTCTTTTGATCGAACACCTAATCCCGCCCGCCTCGATAGCGGCCTCTACTAATGATTAGGGAAGTTTATTCGTACTCGATATATCGTCGGCTATAATGCATGCAATGCAACATCCAAGTTTTAATCCTAGCATGTGAAGATTGACTAAGTCGGTTGACATGTAATTAGCATACAATTAATGTCGAAGTTGGGATTTAAGGTTCATTTACATGTGAAGCATACAAATGATATGAAATACAATAATAAATATAAATTACAATAAAGAAAATTACAATAATTACATTGGAATAGGCGATTTATGTCGAAAATACCTTTAAAACGGATAATTTGATAAAAAAGAATAAAAGAATAAATTACGAACAGAACAGAAGGTGATAATACGATTATTAGTTAGTTGATACGTAGCTAATTAAATTAGGTCAAGGCAGAAAAGGAGTTCAGGGACAGAAATCACCCTGGAACAGGCGCAGCAGGCACTGCGCCCTTTGGAAGAGGCGCAGCGATTCTTCGTCTGTTTCCAGGGTGAGTTCTCGGCTGTGAAGCGAATCGCAAAACCGTTAATGTTAATTATTAATTTTAGGGATTGATTTGATAATTGACTCGGATGAAAGTGATTTAACAGGTTAGTTAACATATGAATTAGGTCATAAAACAGTAAAACATGGATGAGACGGATTTAAACGGATTAATTATGTGAAGGGTCGATGTTAATGAATGAATAAACTAACAAGCGATTAACTAATTAAACTAAACATGATGAATGATGACGAATTAATGACGAACAATAAATAAACAGATGCAATTTTATCAACAACGAATCCCAGAAACTCAATATGAACGAATTGAACCTCTAAAATCCGGAACTTGAATTTAATGACGAAAACCCGCAAATATGAATTATAAGGGATTTAAGTCGGACTTGACGATTAAAACATGCTAATGAATGATGAATTATATACAACATACATATGAATTATAAATTTCCGTGATGAAGAATTAAAGAACAAAACAAAAGAAACAATTTTGGTGCGAATTACAGAGGACGGAGGAAGAAGAAAAGAAGCAGGAACTGCGGCAGCCACACGAAGAGGCGCAGCAGGTGCTGCGCTCCTTCGAAGAGGCGCAGCAGTTGCTGCGTCTTTTCTCGACGTCTGTCTACTGGAAATCCGCAAAAAAGGTTTTAAAGATGGTTTTAGAAATTGGTTTTAACGAGGTACTTCCGACATAAACCTTACAATTGTTATACAATAATTAAAATACAATAAATAAAAGAGAGATTAATACACCCTCAGACTTACATGTTGACGGAACGAGAAGAACTAAGATATCGATTAGTGATGCTCGACGCGAATGCAAGGAAAGAGTGCCCTCGAAAGAGGAAAACGATTAAAACAAGATTAATTAGTTAGATTGATTGAGTGTAGTGGTCAAATTGGTCGGTCATGCAACGGAGAGGCTGGTACCCGGAAAGATCCGAGCTTACGTGGTCGGAAGTCCAAGCACGTAGGCGCCAATTAGTAAGAACGAAGTCTAGAATGCAAAGGGAGAAGAGAAGGGCGGACACTCGCGTGAGAAATATGAGGAACGAAAGCTCCTATTTATACTAATCACGTGAAGGAATAGGGTTTCGGAGACTCTTTGGAAGTGAATCTCGGAAAGATATAAAAAAGATACGTAAATCATGCAAAGAAGGGCCTGGGAAGAGGCGCAGCAGCCACTGCGTCTCTTGGAAGAGGCGCAAAGACACCTGCTTGCGTCTGTTCCCGGAGGTTTCCTCCCGCTAAGAAAGATTTCCGTGTTTAAGTTATGGTAGGACGGATTTAATTCGATTATCTTTTGAATATTACGGGATATTGTTTGCCAAAAGATAAAATTTGATAAATATGGAATAGAAATATCCGAACATTCCAACATTCGACTCGGGATTTAACAAATATCGGAAATGGAGACGGTTTTTGACCCGACTCGAATGTACTCTAATTATTGCCAAAACGACCGTATCGGCACGTAGATGACAACTAAGAGGTTGACATAAATGTTTGAGCAATCACTTGACGATAATCTTACGAACTGTCACTAATCGTTCCGCGTAACAAACATGCGGCCCAATCATCACCGGGTGGTTTGCGAGGGGTGCAGAAACGAGGTGTCTACAGAGCCCCCACTTTGACTGAGGCTTGGACAAGGCGAAAGTCAAAGTATAGCCATCAGGTCAATCGAAGATTACAACCTGACGACTATGGCGACGCGAGGCGGCTCAAGGGGTCTGAGCCAAGGACCTGTCGTCGGGAACATTTTAGAGTCTGTCGACTATCGGGGAGGGTCGTTTAAAGTCCATTAGACTACGTAAGGAGGCTCGCCAGCCATAAGAAGAGATCATACCTGAGACTTAATCGAACTTCGCGGGGAATAAGAGATATTGAAAACAGCAGGACGTCAGTAGAAACTGCTGGGGGAATCCGCTTGCGTCGGTCTCAAGCGAACTTTGGCGAAATTTGGAAGTTGAATCTGCTTGCGTCGGTCTCAAGCGAACTCTTTGTTGGGGAACATATCGACGATTAGGAACATCTTGATCGTCGTAGGGGAAACTTTGAATGAGCAGTACTGCAAAATACTACTGCGCCGGGTAAAATGATTGAGCAATACTGCGAAATACTGCTGCGCGGGATAAAATGAATTCGGACAATACTACAAAATACTGTCGCACTGGATAAAATGCGGGCCGGAACGAAAGGAAATCGTCAAAACGGACCAAAGTGATAAAATGTCATCGAGGAAGAGGCGCACCAAAGATGGGCCCACGAATAACGAACTCATAACGGATTTTTGAAAATCCACCAGGAGGGAAACAAAGGAAGAGGCGCAGCACCTGCTGCGTCTGTTCCCCAATTCAGCAATTCTGCGTAAAAACGCGAAATCAGAAGGGTTTTATTTCATTATTTCGAAACACAAATCCTTCAATTTCTCTCTCAAACCTTCACCATTTCTATCAAGGTTGGATTCAAAAGCTTGCTTAAAATATGACTAATCGAGGTATGTGTTTTAATCTTGCATTAATCTTCCATATTTGTCGAATTTTGAGCCGCGAACATTAGGGTTTTCGACCCTTTTGATCGAAAATTTGGGGCTTTTCCCCCAAATGGATTTTTTCATGCCAAATTGATACTAGAAATGAGTAGTAGGCAATGTTAGGAACATAACCATGTATTTACTTCGAATTTTCATCAAGTTTTGAGCCCTTGAGCGAATTTTGAGACTAGTTTCACGAACTAGATCGAAAATTGCTTCGAAAATGGCCTTAGGATTGCCCATTTGTGATGAAATTTGATATTAGGGACCCTTGGATGATGGGTAAACTTCCTGTCATCTCGGAATTTTGGTTGGTGACAACTTTTACAGGGCACCTTTCTAGGGCATAATCGCCGTTATAGCGAAATGCTGCCGAATTTTCGACTCGAACTCGGAACTAGGCTTTGACTTGGACTTGACTTGACCCTGTCCATCACGTGAGTGATTGATTCGGCGGGAATATGGCCGAGGATGGACAGAAAGGGGTGATTTCTGGGCCTTGAAGGCTCGAAACACTACTTAACAAAGGCTTGTCATCATGTGATGCGGCCTGGATTTGCTTTAATCGTTGCAGGGGATGATGCTTCTACTTCCGGGAGAGATCCCATGGACATAGACGCCGCTGTTGTTGAGGAGGCTTTAGAGCAGGCCTTCACCGCCGCGGTGATGGCTGCTGCAGAAGAGGTTCCCGAGGATTAGATCGCTGATGAGGAGGAGATTCCGAGACGGGCTCATCTCGGACGAGGAGGTCGCCAGCTGAGAGGTGCTCCCGCGTGGGCTGAGACCTGGGAGAGTAGGCATCTTGTGTGGGCTGCAGAGGGTCACTTGTCCTACAGGACGGTGAAGAGCTTGGTAAATAGGAATTCCCTAACTCATTACCTATCCTTTTCCATTTTTGTTCAAATCTCTTCTAAATTTATTCTAAAACTAAAGATAGCTTTGTTTCAAATCATAACAGGAGGCCGGGAACATCCGGTCGTTCTCGGGGTACACGACGGCGATGGAGCATTACGAGCGGTCATCGGAGGAGGAGAGGGCCATGATCGAGCGCGGAGCGTTTGGTCCTCTGGTTCGTGTTGGAGGGATATCGCGAAGAGGAAGTTGCGGGCCAACCTTAGCCTGGTCCGCGCTTTCTTGGATCGATTTTGGGATACGACTTCCACATTTCACCTGCCTTTTGGTGAGGTGGGAGTCACCTTGGAGGACTACGGCATGATTTCTGGTCTGCCGTGCGGGACTGAGGAGATGGTGTGGCCGGAGGCTGGCATGAGGGCGGATTCGGCCGAGGCGAGGAGGTTGATCGGCTGGAACCTGTCGCCGAAGGCTGTTGTGGTGCTTGGGTTTGGTACCCGACCTATGTTCGAGATTACTTTGCGGGGAAGACCCCAACATCGGTGGTGATCGATGGGAGGGAGACGGCTCCTCCTCCTTGTACAGCCGAGCGCAGGGGCTCGTCTGTGGCTTTGGTGGTTCTTGTCTTCGATCTACCTCGGGACAAGGGTGAGAGGTCACGACGAAGCTTCTTCCCTTTCTTTCGACTTGAGTTCCCTAGGCGCGCTGGGACCGGGTCATGCTGGTTTTGCGGTCCTCATCCGCTTTATGAGGGCCATGGTTCGTCCGGAGTTGATGGAGAAGGGGACTTCTCCCGCGCCGTCGGACCGGACTACTTGTTGGAGGTATGAACCTTCCTTTAAATCAACGTAAATTCCTTTCTTTTATCAAAGATCGTCATTGACTATTTTGTTTTATAGGCGTGGGTGTACTCCTACTTTCCAGGCCTCGCGCCCAAGAGGACGGAGCCGTTGGAGAGGGCCTATCCCGTGGTGAGGGATTGGGTCATGTGTTGGACGAAGAGCAAGCGTTCTTCTCACAACGTCTACCGGCGGGATGTGAACGCCCTTCACCGAGCAAATGTGAGTATCCCATTTGTATTCATTCATATTTTTGTCCTTTGCTTTAATTTGATCATAGGAATGACCTTTGCCTTCATATTGTCGCAGTGGGTGCCCCGACCTTGGGCGGAGTACGCTAGAGCGCCTCCTTTCGTTCTTTGAGACCCTTCGTCCTAGGAGCTCGAGTCGGCTGCTTTGTGGACGTCGATGGGTCCCGTATGGTATCCGGGCGAGCGGTTAGCTCGTCGGTGCTTTCGGGCGCGTTGACGGTTCCCGTCGATCCTCCTAGACGATGTTCGTGGAGCCTTCCGAGGCCGAGAGGGAGGCGGACTTGGCCGGTGTCGGTGGTGACGACCTTCTTCTCCCCGAGGAGGATTACTCGGCGTTCCTTTACGGGAGGTTGGCCTATTGGCCGGTAGTGGTGAGTATCCTTTGTTTTCTTGTTGATTTGATTTTGAAAATTACGACGAAGGATCATCGATTAATGAGAGTCGTTTTGTCTTTGTAGGAGGTTGAGGCGGCGGGCATCGAGCCCCCGAGTACCCCGAGACTCTCGAGTACACCGACGCTTTCGGGAGGACGACGATCTCCGAGTTACGTGACTTTGACGTAGCCGTGACGGATCTTGGCCTAGATGACGGGCAAAGATCGATTCGGAGGGTGAGTTCCCATTTTGCATAGTTTTCGTGTAAGAACACATTTGACTCAATTTGTTTAATTTGCTTTGAGAGTTTCCTTTTTGAAATGCAGGTCGCGCCATCTCGGTTCGTGGCACTATGGAGGGTGGCCAACCGGCTACGAGCTACGGCCATTGAGGCACTCGTCGGCGGTCGAGGTCGTCAGGTATGAACCTTTATACCCATTTTTCGATCTTCTTTTTTTTGATTTTTGGTTTTCCAATTGAGTTGATTGACATGAGCCAATTCGCTGCTGTTTGCAGGGTGACCGCGAGTCAGGACGAGAGTTGGCCCAGGCTCGGGAGGAGACGGCTCGCCTGTCGAGGGAGCTCGAGTTTCGGGATGCCGAGATCGCTGCTCTTATGGCGAGGGTTGCCGAGCCGGAGGGCGCCAGAGAGCTTGTGTAGTTTTGTACATCTGATTTTGAAACATTTTTGGACTCGGTTTGGGGCGCGAGCCCCGCTTACTTGGTCTTTTTGACTTGTTTGGGGCGAAGCCCCGTTGCTTGTACATTTGTACCTTGTTCGGGCGCAAGCCCCCGCTTGCTCGTACATTTGCTTTTTGTTGTATATACGACGGCCTGAGTGCCTTTGCTGCTGGGTTGTGTTGTTTGTACCTGCAGGTTAGTTCTCGAACAGGTTTGGTAGACAACGGTCTACGCCGTCATGCTGCCGGAATTTACATAGAAAAAATCACGCAACACATACATTTTATATATACATAAGGCCTTTAATTAGTGCAAAACGAGACTCAAAAGGACCAAAATGCAAAAAATTTGTCGAAATGACCGGACGGTAGGGAGGGCTACCCCCTTAAAAAAGAAAAAAGAGAAATCTATAAGTTAGAAAATGGAGAAATATAAATATTGAATTTTATTAAAATGAAAATAAAAAATATGTCAAAAAGAAATGATTTAAAGTGTGCTGAAATGGCGGAAGTGTCGATGTCGCCTCGAAATGCGTGCCCGCGAATTAGGAAACCTGAAGCATGGTAAATTTCGTGGATTTACCAAAATAAAATCCCGTAGGAATAGGAAATTATTCGTTATAGGATTAGGAAAGATCCAAACACGGAAATTACAGTGAGTCCTGGGAAGAGGCGCAGCATGAGCCGCGTCCCTTTGAAGAGGCGCGGCAGTGCCGCGCCTGTTCCCAAGCAGTCGGTTCGACGGATTTTTGAAACAAAAATGGTATAAATAGAAGCGTCGACGAAGCTTTAAATTATATAATTCTTCCGTCTCTTCTTCGTCGCCTCACATAAAATTCTCAAAACAAATTCTCAAGAGAAAATTATCATCATGAATACTTTGGAGGTCCGCTTGAAGGAATGGACCAATGAATTTTCGAACACGGAGAAGCACGATATGGGTGCTTATAACCTTGGGTCTTTGTTGAGTTTGAAACTCATTAAGGTTGTAAAACCGTTCTTGGATGCTTGCCTTGATTATTGGGATCCAAATTATCATGTTTTTGCGTTCCCGGAGGTGATATTTGTCCTTTTCCTGAGGAAATTGTCGCTATTGGCGGGTGGGACCCCGAACATTTACCCGCCATCCCTTCTACTGCTCAAGGGTATAAGAGCAAGTTTAGAGATTTGCTTGGACTTACCAGACTCGAGGCAGATCGTCTTGTTACTGCGAAAGGCGTGCGGATGTTGGATTTTATAGATCGATTCATCAACAGGGCCGACCCTACTGTCTCTTATGTTGCTAGAAGGAGAGCATTTGGCTTCTGTTTGCTTCATGTATATGTCTTTCAGGGACATGTTGACGAAGAATTGCGAGGTGATCCCCGTCTATTGGGTCTTATTGAGCAAATGGAGTCGCGCAGAGCCCACTTGCCTATGCTTAGGGGAGATTATCTTGGGCTTGGATAATAGGAAATCCAACCGCGATCTTCCATTTTTGGGGAGTCCCGTCATCCTACGGTAAAGACACCTTCTTTTTTTTTTGTTTTTTTTTTTTTTTTTTTTTTTTTTTTTTTTTTTTTTTTTTTTTTTTTTTTTTTTTTTTCTTTTTCGTTTTTTTTGTTTTCTTTTAATTTTTTTCGGGGTGTCTAATACCTGTTTTGGTAGGTTTGGCTTATGGAACGGCTCCGATTGCTCGAGCCCCCTGTTCATGCACTTTCCTATCATGCCCGTATGATTTCGATGAGGACGAGGTTGTACATGGTGGATTTCACTCGGTCCGTGACTATTGGAAGAACAAGTCAGATCGATGATGGCCCTTTGATCGGGTGGGTTGTACCGTGGTGGCACCTCAAGTCTCATTCTCGGAGTGTCTTCTTTGGATCCCACTAGGTCCGTGCGCATTCCTGGATTGGAGTTTATGGTATGCATCTTTCCCGAGAGGTTGATGAGGCAAGTTGGGTTGAAGCAGATGATCCCTAGGCTTGACACATCCCATGACGGCTATGGCGCTGACTACCGAGAGCCGAAGAGAGTGGGCTATGAAATGGGCCCAAAGAAACATGTGGTTCCTGAGTTTCTCCGCCAATGCTTTGTGGGTGTCGGATTCCTATCCGAGGTGGAGAAAGGCTGCAACTTCGGAAGAGCGCGAAAGACTGAGGAAGCGCGAGCCCGTTGACTACAAAGTGCGCGAGGGAGAGAAAGAGAAAGAGAAGCATCCGATCAAGGAGAAGAAGAAGCCGGCTTTCAAGTCATTCATCCTTCAAAGAAATCGAAGACTACTCCTGTCGCGGAGATGGTGGTTGGCAAGAACGGAAGAGTCAGGCCTCGAGAAAGACCGTTGGTGATTAGGTCTGAAGTGGTGCAAGAGCGCCCGGCTCGAGGTCGTGACAAGAAATATGACAAGAACGACAAAGATGGAGGAATAGCCCAAGTCTCATTTATTATTATTATTTGATTATTATTATTATTGTTGTAATGAAAAGGGGGGATTTTTAGAATCCTAGCCTATCTATTTTTATTATTTGTCGTACTATTTTTATTAGAAAAAAATGGATGAATGAAATAAAAAAGGTTAAATGGTTATGAAACCGTTGGTATTTTCTTTAATTATCCTTGTCGAATTTCAAATGCAATGCAAATGTCCTTCTATTTACATTTTAAATATAACGGTGGGTTGAATCCCGTGAAGGATTGCCTACGTATTCACTTAAAAAGCGAAATCAAACCCTTGCGCGTAGTTCGAGTAAATGTAAAAGAATAATTGTTCGAAGCAAGAGCTTGTAATGAACATAGAAAATAAGCATGAGCTTTTGCTTACTCTGGAGGTGCGAATTTAGTTTGTTTGATGATATGATGATGACAAGTTTGCCAAGATGCAAGAGCATAGTGACATTCAAATAGGCCAGGGGCCGTTTATTTAGTGCCACAAGAGCGACACGTGGGTTTACGCGAGGCGCGTTTCTGTTCTATCCTAGGCATAGTATCGTTTCAGTTGGTCGAGATTTGTGGGGTTTGAGAATTCATTCCCATCTAGGTCTGTGATTCTAACCGCACCCCCTGGGAGTATGGATTTGACTAGATATGGTCCGGCCCAGTTAGGTTTGAATTTTCCCCTTGGGTCGACAGGTAAAAGAGCTCTAACCGATTTGAGAACTAAATCTCCTTCTTTGATGTTTCTTGGCCTAACTCTTTTGTTGAAAGCTCGTTTGATACGTGCTTGATATGTTTGGACATTATGTAAGGCACGTAGCCTACGCTCATCCAGGAGGATGAGTTCTTCGTATCTATCTTTCTTCCAATCGGCTTCCGGGATTTGACTTTCTAGCAGAATGCGCAGAGATGGTATTTCTAGCTCAACTGGTTGTACGGCTTCCATGCCGTAGGTCAAATAGAAAGGAGTAGCCCCAGTGGGCGTCCTAACTGATGTACGATACCCCCACAAAGCGAAGGGTATTTTGCTTGGCCAATCTCTGTAATTGTCAGTCATTTTCTTGAGAATTGTGACGACATTCTTGTTAGCAGCCTCTACCGCGCCGTTAGTCTGTGGTCTATAGGGCGAGGAGTGGTGATGCTTGATCTTGTATTTGGTTAGCAATTGTTCGGTTTCGGCTTGGAAGTGTGACCCATTATCGCTGATGATCTCATGCGGGCAACCATATCGACAGATGATGTTGTTTTGTATGAACTTTGCCACATTTTTAGCTGTAAGAGCGGTGTAGGAAGCCGCTTCTACCCACTTGGTGAAGTAGTCAATCGCTACTAGGATGAAACAAGTGACCTCCTGTTCCTACCGGGGTTATTTTCCCGATTATGTCGATTCCCCATGCGGAGAATGGCCAAGGAGATGTCATCGTATAGAGCAACGAAGGAGGGACATGTTGTACGTTCCCGAAGATTTGACAGTTGTGGCAATGCCTCACATATTTGATGCAATCGGATTCCATTGTGGTCCAATAGTACCCTAGACGTGTGATTTTCTTTGCCATCATAGGGCCGCTCATGTGAGGACCGCATTCTCCGTCGTGGACTTCTTCCATTACTTTTCGTGCCTGTGAATGATCAAGGCAACGTAGGACTACACCAAGAGGTGTTCTTTTGTATAATTCTCCTTGCATCGGGATGTATTGGGAAGCTAGTAGGCGTATAGCGCGTTGTTGCCCTTTTGTCCATATCCCATGGGATAGGTACCATTGAGCTTGAAGTTCAGGATTGCTTGGAACCAGGGCTCCTGCGCGATTTCTTCTTCATTGGTAATTTGATGGACGTAAGCCGGCTCCGACCGTCGTTCGATACACAAAGGCATTTCCATCATGTAATCTGGCATGTTTATCAAAGATGCAAGTTTCGCAAGAGCGTCTGCAAATTGATTTTCTTCTCGAGGTAGGTGTAAGTAGGTTACGTGATCAAAGAATTGAGCGACTTGGTCTATTCTAGCCTGATAGGGTGCTAGACTTTCACTTCGGATTTTCCAGATCCCGTAACTTGGTTGATGATCGTGACGAATCCCCGTGCACTCGGAGGTTTTTGATGCCTAAGCTTACTCGCCGCTTGTAGTCCAATTAGACAAGCCTCATATTCTCGGCGTTGTTTGTCACCTCAAAGTCGAGTTTGACAAAGAATCGGTGTATGCTCACCTTCGGGAGAAATGAGCAACACTCCTATCCCAAATCCTCTTAGGTTTGATGCTCCATCAAAGTATAGATCCCAAGAGTCTACATCAGTTTGAAGTATATCCTCGTCGGGAAATGACCAAGTATCTATGGTTTGTGCGTCGTTGATGGGATTTTCTGCGAAGAATTCGGCGACGGCGCGACCCTTTATAACTTTCAATGGCACATATTTGAGGTCAAATTCTGAGAGCATCATGGTCCATCTTGCCAGACGTCCGTTGAGAACGGGTTTCTCGAAGAGGTATTTGACTGGATCCATTTTGGAGAATATCTTGACAGAGTAGCTAAGCATGTAGTGACGTAGCTTCTTTGTTGCCCACACAAGAGCGAGGCATGTCTTTTCGAGTTGTGAGTATTTGCACTCGTATTCCAAGAACTTCTTACTTAGATAGTAAATAGCTCTTTCTTCACTTCCTATGGTTTGAGCCAAATAGCACCCATGGCGCTTTCGATTCTTGTGAGATATAAACCAAGAGGTTGATCTCGGTGTGGTGGCATGAGCACTGGTGGTTTAGCCAATATCTCCTTGATTCTCGTCGAACGCCTTTTGGCGGTCGTCCCCCACATGGTGTGGTCTGTTTTCTTGAGCTTCTTGAAGATAGGCTCGCAAATCATCGTAAGTTTCGATATGAATCGACTTATGTATTGCACTTTTCCCAGAATCCTCGACTTCTTTTTCTGTTTGAGGTGTGGCATTTCGATCGAGCTTTGATTTTGGACGGATCTATTTCTATGCCTCGTTGGCTAACGACGTATCCTAGGATTTTGCCAGATGTTACCCCAAATGTGCATTTTTGAGGGTTGAGTCTCATGTTGTACTTCCGTAGCCTTGCGAAGAACTTGCGAAGGTTCGCAATATGTCCCTCTCTTTCCTTGGATTTGACGATCATGTCATCCACATATACCTCGACTTCTTTATGCATCATGTCGTGTAGGAGTGTAGTCGCGGTGCGTTGGTATGTAGCTCCGGCGTTGATCAATCCGAACGGCATTACTGTATAGCAATAGGTTCCCCATTGGGTGACGAACGCGGTCTTATGCATGTCTTCCATGGCCATTTTGATTTGGTTGTAACCCGCATATCCATCCATGAAGGATAGTAATGCGTGGTCTGCAGTATTGTCTACCAATATGTCAATGTGAGGTAGAGGGAAGTCGTCCTTTGGGCTTGCTTTGTTCAAATCCCTAAAGTCAACACAAACTCGGATTCTCCCATCCTTCTTGGGTACGGGTACTATGTTAGCTACCCAGTCAGAATACTCGGAAACTTTGATGAATCCGGCTTTGAATTGCTTGTCAACTTCTTCCTTAATCTTTAGAACCCACTCTGTTCTCATTCGTCGAAGCTTCTGTTTCACAGGTTTGAAACCTGGCTTAATCGGAATCCTATGTTCGGCGATATCCCTGTCGATCCCTGGCATGTCTTTGTAGGACCAAGCGAAAACGTCTTTGAATTCATTTAGGAGGTCTATGAAGTCGGCCCGTTCGGTAGAGCTCAAGGTAGTCCCTATCCTAAGTTCTTTGGGTTCTAGTTCAGTTCCCACGTTGATGGGTTCGGTGTCCTCAATTACAGGTCCCCCTTCCCCTTCCTGTAGTATTTCTTTGGCTACGTAGGGAGGTATTTCGGTCAAGTCTGGGTTTTGGTCATCTTCGATCATCATCAAAACAGAATTGCACTCAAGATAACGCAAAGAGTAAGCAGAACCCGATTTATTCATATTAAGATTTGAGTAAAGTTGAAACAAATGAGCCAACCGATCGATGGATAGTGGCGGCAAAGGGACAAAGAATTGGGGCATTTCCCGAACTACCGTGACTACTTGAAAATAAGCTAGGAGAAACGAGGGGAGTGGGGATGACGACAGAGTAGACTCTCTAATGACTTCTCTAGACTTTGACTCGACTCCGACTCCGGCTCGATTCGAACTCGTCGTCTTCTGGTTCTTCTTTGAACATCTCTCCTTCTCCAGTGGTGAGCTTGAAGAGTCTTCCTTGTTTGTTGGTCCATTTGATTGATTTTCTCCACCCTTTCTCTGTTTTTTGTCGATTTCCGTGATCAAGGCGGTGGGGTTGAAGCGATCGTCTTGAAGTATCGTAGTAATGATCTCATCCTGCGCGGCCCTAACAAATCGGTCCTCTCCAAACAGGAGGCTAACAGCTTGCTCGTCTAAGCAAGGTGCTTGACGGGTTTTGACGGTAGGAACCGTTTCTGGAGGGATGAAGTAGCAATCGTGAAAGATCTCGATTCCGGCTAACTTCTTCTCGAGGTAATGCCAAGGTTCGGGAAATCCATGAAAGAGTTCCGAACTTCCTTCTTGAACGAAGTATCCATTCAAGGTAGGGAGATATGGTCTCATTTGGATTCCTACATACTTGCGATTTTGGACTTGGGCGAGCATTTCGAGAACTTCTTCTGTTGTGGGCTTGTACCCTAGTCCAAGTGGTATTCTTGATGAGTT
The DNA here is from genome assembly GCF_048544455.1 of Silene latifolia. NCBI lineage: Eukaryota > Viridiplantae > Streptophyta > Magnoliopsida > Caryophyllales > Caryophyllaceae > Silene > Silene latifolia. The sequence goes on along the minus strand of NC_133536.1, from coordinate 204,574,186 downwards.
GCCTTTCTTGTATGGCGCGAAGGTGTTCTTCCGAACTGGGTTCAAAGGCATTCCAGGGAAGTATCCCTGGTTTTTGAGTATGTGGTTGACCACCAAGTTAGAGTAGGGGTTATAGTATAAGGGTGCCAACTCACTTTCTATGACATTTACACTTTGGAAGCCCCCAAGTTCGTATATGGGATCTGCAAGGACTTGATTATTTGATTGCTTCTCGATTATGGCCTTAATGGGTGACGAAGTGATTGTCACAACTTTGCCATTTAGTGGGATCTTGATCTTTTGATGAAGGGTGGATGTTACTGCTTTAGAAGCATGAATCCAAGGCCTTCCCAGAAGTATGTTGAATGAAGCTTCGATGTCCACTATTTGGAAGTTAACCTTTCGTTCGATTGGTCCCGTTGCTATGGTTAGGTTAGCAAGTCCTACCACTTTTCGTCGTGTACCGTCATATGCACGTACACCTTGATTTGTAGGAGTCCAGTCCGACTCTTTCATGCCTAGTTTGTATGCCGTTTTGAGGGGTATGACGTTGACCGCGGAGCCATCATCTACCAAGGTCATTGGCACATTCTTCTTTAGACAGATGACGGTGATGTATAGAGCAAGGTTGTGACTGGCGCCAAGAGGAGGCAAGTCTTCATCTGAAAAAGTAATAGGATTACTTAGCTTCGGTGATTCTTGGAAGACCAAGTTGACTACATCTTCGGGAGTAGAGTTATGCGCCACATTCAATTTGGCCAAAGCTTGCAGTAAAGCTTGGCGGTGTGGAAATGAGCTTGCCACCGGTTGCGACCGAAAGATCAGCCTTGGTTCTTTGTAATTGCTTGAGCAAATGATCAGTGGGGTCATCTTCGTTGTCATTTGGTGTGATGACATTGGTTGGACCGTTTTGAGTAGCGCTTTGGTATGGACGACCCGAGCGAGTTAGGTGATCTACATCTTGGTCTTCGCCATTTTGGACTATTTCCTTGACTAAGGAGTTTTCAATGAGATATTCATCTTCATCGTCATCGGCCCAAACCCCATTGATTGCGGCTAGTTCCCTCATCCTCATGATGTCACTCTCTAGTTGTATGATTTGATCGACTAGTTTATCGACCACGGCGACTACTTCTTGCATAGTGGCGTTTTGAGAGAAGGTCAATGGTACGCGCTCTTTAGGTGTTGCATTGGGATTGCGCAAGATTGTTACCATGTTTTCTAGTTCCCACACTTGTCTATCTACACTCCTTGCCCAGGCGATGAAGTCGGAAATGGTAGGGGAGATGGTAGAGTAGAGTCTTTCTTTCTCAATTGCATGAATTTCGTCCTCGGTGGGAGAAATGAGATGTGAGCAATCTAAGGTAGATTCATCACTTGTAATCACTAGAACTCCAAGAGGATTCTGAGTGTTATTGGGCTTACCTCCTGGTGGAATTGGAAGTCGACCGTCTTCAATCATATCCTGAAGCACGTGCTTCAACTTGTAGCATTTTTCGGTGTCGTGCCCCTTGCCCCCGTGGTATTCACGAGGGAGTTTTCGTCCCAGAATTTGGACTTCCTTTCGGGTTCGGGAGTAGGTCCAATGGGTTGGAGTTTGCCTTGCTTCACTAGTCTTTTCGAGCATTGGAGTATGTATCCCCAAGGTTTGTGAACTTCCTTGGTGGGCTAGTTTTCTTGGATGGCTCGAGAAGGTTGACTTCGTCGGTCTTGCTAGTAGAGCCGTATGAACGACTTGTGGACCCTTGGTATCCCCGACCTACCGTTTTGGACAAGAGTCCTTTGCGGATGTCATCTTCAATTCGTGTCCCTAATACGGTTAAGTCCTTGAAAGTCTTGATGTTTTGATATCTCAAATGGTTGGCATATATGGGTTTGAGATTGTCCACGAATTTTTCCACCAGAGTGGCCTCATCCGGGCGTTCTACTAGTTGAGTACTAGTCTTCCTCCACCTACTTAGAAAGTCGGTGAATCCTTCTTTGTCATTCTGGGTAAGAACCTCTAGAGTACGCATATTGACTTGGATTTCGGCATTATCCGCGTATTGTTTTGAGAATTCGATCGCGGCGTCCTCCCAAGTAGCGACCTTTTTGTGATCTAAAGTGTAGAACCATTGCTTTGGGATGGTGTCGAGAGATGAAGGAAAGATCCTTAAGAACATCTCGGGTTTGATGCCTTTGATAGACATGTAATCCTTGAAGGCACGGATGTGGTTCAAAGGGTTCTCGTGTCCTTTAAACTTAGGGATATCCGTCATGCTAAAGTTAGTGGGCAATTTGGAATTGACGGCTTCATACTTACGATTGTTCTCCTGTAAATGTCATCCCCCTTAAGGTACATCAATTGCTCCTCTAGGTATTGGAGTCTTTTCTCACCAAGGTCATCCCCATGGGAGGACTTTCATCCTTAGACTCGTCATCGGAAAATTGTAGTACTTCACCTTTAATGGGAGGCAACCTTCCCTCTACGTCAAAGATACGGCCTTCGATGAGCTCGAGGCGGTCATAGGTTTGGTTTTGGGTGACTTGCATTTGGGCTAGCGCGGCTAGGATTCGATCATTACTTTCTTGAATTTGCTGGAGGTTCGTATCATCACTTGACCCAGGCATCTTGAAAACTGGATAAGAGATCGGCGACGAATCAAAACACGATCGACCTTTCTATCACACTTGCTAAAAGAGGAAAAAATTTGACTCGTGAAGTGGGTGTGTGCCACTTGTGTTGAGTGAGTTTTGGAGAAAGACAAGGTCTCTGAAAATGTGTGTCCTAGTCAACTGTAGTGTAGTTGTAGGAGTGGACTCGAAGTGAGGTTTGAAATGGGCTTGTAGCCCGAATTTTGACACGACAAACGGACAGAGTTTTGACCGGATTTGTACTAATTAAAGGCCCTATTTCGAAATTCTTGATTGAAAACGGGTTTTGATTTTTTTGAAAATTCGTCATGGTTTTGTTTAGAAATGGTGATCACGTAAGGTTTACATATTTATACAAGCATTATAACGGGATGCTGAGTGCTTTTAGAAGGGTTTTGGTTTAAAGGGTGGGTTGCCATACCGAACCATCAAACCCGAAGTCTGTGGAGAGGCTCGTGCCAAACAAGAGTAAGGCCGATTCCTAGTCCATTTCCTCAAGTAGTGAAGGCCCTTGATACAAACAAGAGTAAGCATCATGGTATGGATGACGTCAATCGCTATCCATCCTTAGGCCCAAATAAGAATTAGGACCGTTTAGACGGGACGATTGGTCGAATGGGTTGGGTTGGGCCTAGGAAGGCCGAATTAAACGGTCTAGGAAGACCGAGTTATGAAAACCGACAATTGTCTTGTACAAACTTATTCCCTAACCTTGTTCAAGTTTCACCCTAGCTACACGTAAGTGTATAATCCCAGCCGAGTCGCCAAACCGTGGACGACGGGCCGCCCACGGGGCGCTTGGTGAAGGGGCTCGAAAACAAGCGTTTGCATTTTGTATGGAGTCGCCACCAATTTTTATGGGAAATTGGAACCGTTCGAATACCTCGTGTCATGTCAAGACACAAAGTAGTGACATGAACACTAAGCAATCGTTACCCTTAGCATTCTATGTCTAGAATGACTCTCGTGGATGCCAATGAACACGGGTGCTCACGGAGATCTGGAGTAAGGGGTGAGGGTACGTATTAGGAAGCTCTTTTGATCGAACACCTAATCCCGCCCGCCTCGATAGCGGCCTCTACTAATGATTAGGGAAGTTTATTCGTACTCGATATATCGTCGGCTATAATGCATGCAATGCAACATCCAAGTTTTAATCCTAGCATGTGAAGATTGACTAAGTCGGTTGACATGTAATTAGCATACAATTAATGTCGAAGTTGGGATTTAAGGTTCATTTACATGTGAAGCATACAAATGATATGAAATACAATAATAAATATAAATTACAATAAAGAAAATTACAATAATTACATTGGAATAGGCGATTTATGTCGAAAATACCTTTAAAACGGATAATTTGATAAAAAGGAATAAAAGAATAAATTACGAACAGAACAGAAGGTGATAATACGATTATTAGTTAGTTGATACGTAGCTAATTAAATTAGGTCAAGGCAGAAAAGGAGTTCAGGGACAGAAATCACCCTGGAACAGGCGCAGCAGGCACTGCGCCCTTTGGAAGAGGCGCAGCAGTTGCTGCGTCTGTTCCAAGGGTGAGTTCGTCGAAGTGAATCGCAAAACCGTTAATGTTAATTATTAATTTTAGGGATTGATTTGATAATTGACTCGGATGAAAGTGATTTAACAGTTAGTTAACATATGAATTAGGTCATAAAACAGTAAAACATGGATGAGACGGATTTAAACGGATTAATTATGTGAAGGGTCGATGTTAATGAATGAATAAACTAACAAGCGATTAACTAATTAAACTAAACATGATGAATGATGACGAATTAATGACGAACAATAAATAAACAGATGCAATTTTATCAACAACGAATCCCAGAAACTCAATATGAACGAATTGAACCTCTAAAATCCGGAACTTGAATTTAATGACGAAAACCCGCAAATATGAATTATAAGGGATTTAAGTCGGACTTGACGATTAAAACATGCTAATGAATGATGAATTATATACAACATACATATGAATTATAAATTTCCGTGATGAAGAATTAAAGAACAAAACAAAAGAAACAATTTTGGTGCGAATTACAGAGGACGGAGGAAGAAGAAAAGAAGCAGAATCTGCGCGGCCACACGAAGAGGCGCAGCAGTGCTGCGCTCCTTCAAGAGGCGCAGCGATTGCTTGCGTCTTTTCTCGACGTCCGTCTCACTGGAAATCCGCAAAAAAGGTTTTAAAGATGGTTTTAGAAATTGGTTTTAACGAGGTACTTCCGACATAAACCTTACAATTGTTATACAATAATTAAAATACAATAAATAAAAGAGAGATTAATACACCCTCAGACTTACATGTTGACGGAACGAGAAGAACTAAGATATCGATTAGTGATGCTCGACGCGAATGCAAGGAAAGAGTGCCCTCGAAAGAGGAAAACGATTAAAACAAGATTAATTAGTTAGATTGATTGAGTGTAGTGGTCAAATTGGTCGGTCATGCAACGGAGAGGCTGGTACCCGGAAAGATCCGAGCTTACGTGGTCGGAAGTTCAAGCACGTAGGCGCCAATTAGTAAGAACGAAGTCTAGAATGCAAAGGGAGAAGAGAAGGGCGGACACTCGCGTGAGAAATATGAGGAACGAAAGCTCCTATTTATACTAATCACGTGAAGGAATAGGGTTTCGGAGACTCTTTGGAAGTGAATCTCGGAAAGATATAAAAAAGATACGTAAATCATGCAAAGAAGGGCACTGGGAAGAGGCGCAGCAGCCATGCGTCTCTTGGAAGAGGCGCAAACCTGCTGCGTACTGTTCCCCGGAGGTTTCCTCCCGCTAAGAAAGATTTCCGTGTTTAAGTTATGGTAGGACGGATTTAATTCGATTATCTTTTGAATATTACGGGATATTGTTTGCCAAAAGATAAAATTTGAT